>NC_029778.3:40614902-40615561 GCF_000817695.3 Arachis duranensis
GAGTTTGGACAACTGACGGCTTATCTTGTTGCTTAGATTAGGACTGTTTTATTTTGGTTGGTTTAGAGTCTTTTATTTGAGTCTAGTTTCATATTTTATGTTTGGTGTCAATTGCATGCCTTTGTTTTCTTTTAATTTTTCGAATTTGCATGTTCTTAGTCCTTTCTTGTTCTTTAAAAATTCTAAGTTTGGTGTCCTCCTTGTGTTTTTCCCTTAAAATTTTCGAAAAATTAGTGTTTGATTTTCTAAAAATTTGAAGTTTGGTGTCATTTTGTTGTTTTTCTCTTTCCTCATTTCAAAAATCAAATCTTTTTCATAAAATTTTTCAATCATATCTTCGTAATTGCTGATTTCAAAATCTTTTTAATTAACTAATTGATTCAGTTCTCAATTTACTTTGATCTTATTTTCTTTTTAATTTTCGAATTTTTTTTATTTTCAATTTGCTTTGATCTTATTTTCTTTTTAATTTTCGAATTTTTATTTTAATTTCATTTTGTTTTATTTTATTTTTTTTGGTTAATTCAAATATATATATATATATATTTTTATCTACTTGCCATCCATATCATTTCCCCTTATCCATCATGGACTTAAGTGGGATTGAACAGTCCAGAAGGACTCTGGGGTCATATGCTAACCCCATTACAGCTGCATAT
>NC_029778.3:40617886-40618489 GCF_000817695.3 Arachis duranensis
CAAAACAGCATTTACCTGCCCTTCTGGCGTGTTTGCCTACAGGAGGATGCCTTTTGGTCTGTGTAATGCTCCTGCAACCTTTCAGAGATGCATGTTATCCATCTTCTCTGATATGGTGGAGAAATTCCTGGAGTCTTCATGGATGACTTCTCAGTATATGGAGACTCATTCAGCTCCTGTCTTAATCACCTAGCACATGTCCTGAAAAGGTGCCAAGAGACTAACCTGGTTTTAAACTGGGAGAAATGTCACTTTATGGTGACTGAAGGAATTGTCCTACATGGGCGCTGACATTATTGACTCTCTAGTAGAAGAGATCAATATGACTGAAAGCCTAGAATCAGAGCTTGAGGACATCTTTAAGGATGCTCAACCTGATCAAGAAGAACCAGAGGAAACAAAGGAATTTTCGAAAATTCCTCAGGAAGAGGATAAGCCTCCTAAACCTGAACTCAAACCATTACCACCATCCCTGAAATATGTATTTCTGGGAGAGGGTGACACTTTTCCAGTGATTATAAGCTCTGCTTTAAATCCACAGGAAGAGGAAGCACTAATTCAAGTGCTAAAGACACACAAGACAGCTCTTGGGTGGTCCATAAG
>NC_029778.3:40622197-40623529 GCF_000817695.3 Arachis duranensis
TTCTTGATGTTCATCATGATCTTCAAAGTGTTCTTGGTGTTCATCTTGACATTCATAGCATTCTTGCATGCATTCATTGTTTTGATCTAAAAATTTCATGCATTGAATATTTTTGTTGTTTTTCTATTTCATAATTACAAATTCAAAAATCAAAAAAATATCTTTTCCTTATTTTCCTCCAAATTTTCGAAATTTTGGGTTGACTTGGTCAAAAAAATTTAAAAAAATTAGTTGTTTCTTACAAGTCAAGTCAAAATTTCAATTTTAAAAATCTTATCTTTTCAAAATCTTTTTCCTATCTTTTTATCAAATTTTTGAAAATTAAGCTAACAATTAATGTGATTGGTTCAAAAATTTGAAGTTTGTTACTTTCTTGTTAAGAAAGGTTCAATCTTTAAATTCTAGAATCTTATCTTGTAGTTTCTTGTTAGTTGAGTCGATTTTTAAAAATTAAATCTTTTTCAAAATATCTTTTGCAAATATATCTTTTTATCTTTTATCTTATCTTTTTCAAAAACTTTATCTTTTTCAAAATTGATTTCAAAATATCTTATCTAACTTCTTATCCTCTTATCTTTTTCAAATTTTGATTTCAAATCTTTTTCAATCAACTAACTAACTTTTTGTTTGTTTCTTATCTTTTTCAAAACCACCTAACTACCTATTCCTCTCTAATTTTCGAAAATATCTCCCTCTCTTTTTCAAAAATTCTTTTTGTTTTAAATTTTAATTTTAATTATCTATTAACTTTAATTTTCGAAAATCACTAACTCCTTTTCAAAAATTATTTTCGAATTTCTCTTCTCTTATCTTCTTCTATTTAATTATTTAATTACTAACACTTCTCTTCACCTCTCTTCAGACAAAAAATCCGAATCCATTCTTCATTCTTCTACCCCCTTCTTCTTCTACTAACATAAAGGAATCTCTATACTGTGACATAGAAGGATTCCTTTTTCTTTTCTTGTTTTCTTCTCTCTTTCTTATGAGCAGGAACAAGGATAAAGGCACTCTTGTTGAAATTGATCCAGAACCTGAAAGGACTCTGAAGAGAAAATTAAGAGAAGCTAAATTACAACAATCCAGAAACAACCTTTCAGAAATTTTCAAACAAGAGAAGGACATGGCAGCCGCAAATAATAATGATAATAATGCAAGCAGAATGCTTGGTGACTTCACAAAGCCACCGTCCAAGTTTGATGGAAGAAGCATCTCCATTCCTGCCATTGGAGCCAATAACTTTGAGCTTAAGCCTCAACTAGTTGCATTAATGCAACAAAACTGCAAGTTTTATGGACTTCCATCTGAAGATCCTTATCAGTTCTTAACTGA
>NC_029778.3:40624655-40627240 GCF_000817695.3 Arachis duranensis
AACTCTACCTCAAAAGAAACAAGATCCTGGCAAGTTCTTAATACCTTGCACCATTGGCACCATGAGCTTTGAAAAAGCTCTATGTGATCTTGGGTCAGGGATAAATCTGATGCCCCTCTCTGTAATGGAGAAGCTAGGGATCATTGAGGTACAACCTGCTTTGTTCTCATTGCAATTGGCAGACAAGTCAGTGAGACAAGCTTATGGAATAGTAGAGGACGTGCTAGTAAAGGTTGAAGGCCTTTACATCCCTACTGATTTCATAATCCTAGACACTAGGAAGGAAGATGATGAATGCATCATCCTAGGAAGACCTTTCCTAGCCACAGCAGAAGCTGTGATAGATGTCCACAGAGGAGAGTTAATCCTCCAATTGAATGGGGAATACCTTGTGTTTCAGGCACATGGCCATTCCTCTGTGACAGAAGAGAGTAAGCATAAAGAGCTTCTCTCAGTTCAGAGTCAAGAAGAGCCCACACAGTCAAACTCTAAGTTTGGTGTTGTGAGGCCACAACCAAACTCTAAGTTTGGTGTTAAGATCCCATATCCAAACTCTAAGTTTGGTGTGGACAACCATACAACATTGACCTGATCACCTTGTGGCTCCTTGAGAGCCACTGTCAAGCTATTGACATTAAAGAAGCGCTTGTTAGGAGGCAACCCAATTTTATTTTATTTTATTTTGGTGTTATTTTTGTGTTGAATTAGGTACATGATCATGAGGAGTCACGAAAAAATAAAAAAAAATTAAAAACAGAGTCAAAAACAGAAGAAAAAAATTTTCACCCTGGAGGCAGCGCAGACTGGCGTTCAACGCCAGAACAGAGCACCATTCTGGCGCTGAACGCCAGAAACAAGCAACAAACTGGCGTTCAACGCCAGAAACATGCATTACATGGGCGTTTAACGCTCAGAACATGCACCAATGGGCGTTTGAACGCCAGAATGGTGCATGAAGGCAATTTACACGCCTATATGGTGAAGGAATGGTATTTCTTTTCACCACAGGATCTGTGGACCCCACAGGATCCCCACCTCAGGATCTGTGGACCTCAAAGGATCCCCACCTACCCTTTCTTTTAATCCTAATCACACTCTCCTAATCCAAATCTCATTTTCAATGTCACACTTCCCAAAAACCTTCACCAATCACCTCAATTCCTCTTCCCAATTACCCCATTCACCATTCACATCAACCTCCTCTTCCCCATAAACCACACCTACCCTCATAAAATTCAAATTCAATTTCCCACCCTTCCCACCCAAAATGGCCGAAACCTAACCCTCCCCCCTCCCTACCTTTCCCACCCAAAATAGCCGAAACCTAACCCTTCCCCCCTCCCTATAAATACCTCTCCTTTCTTCTTCATTTTCACACAACACAACCCCTTCTTCTCTCATATAGCCGAACCCCCTCCTCTCCTTCTCTACCCAATTCTCTTCTTCTTCTTCTACTCTTCTTTCCTTTTTTGCTCGTGGACGAGCAAATTTTAAGTTTGGTGTGGTAAAAAGCCTAAGCTTTTTATTTTTCATTCACCATCAATGGCACCCAAGACCGGAGTTTCCTCAAGAAAAGGAAAAGGGAAGGCAAAAGCTTCCACTTCCGAATCATGGGAAAAGGAGAGATTCATCTCCAAGAGCCACCAAGACCACTTCTATGATGAGTATCCGGAAATCCGACATGAAATTCAAAGAAGAGGGTGGGAAGTCATAACCAACCCCATGCAACAAGTTGGAATATAGACATAGAAGAGTTGAAGAACATCATTGGTCCTTCAAGAAGAAGACGCCACTAGAGGTGGATTCATTCCTTGTTCTTTATTCTCTTCCTGTTTTCGGTTTTTAAGTGTTATGTTTATCTATGTTTTTGTGTCTCTACTTCATGATCATTAGTATGTAACCATGCCTTAAAGCTATGAATAAATCCATTAGTCCTTCACCTCTCTTAAAAGAAAAATGTTTTAATTCAAAAGAACAAGAAGTACATATTTCGAAATTATTAGTGAATTTAATTTAATTATATTGATGTGGTGGCAATAATTTTTGTTTTCTGAATGAATGCTTGAACAGTGCATATTTTTGATCTTGTTGTTTATGAGTGTTAAAATTGTTGGTGCTTGAAAGAATGATGAACAAAAGAGAAATGTTATTGATGATCTGAAAAACACCATGAAATTGATTCTTGAAGCAAGAAAAAGCAATGAAAAAAAAAAAAAGTGGCAAAAATTTTAAAGCAAGGATCCAAGGCTTTGAGCATTAATGGATAGGAGGGCCCAAGGAAATTAAAATTCAGGCCTAAGCGGCTAAATCAAGCTGTCCCTAACCATGTGCTTGTGTCATGAAGGTCCAAGTGAAAAGCTTGAGACTGATTGGTTAAAGTCGTGATTCAAAGCAAAAAGAGTGTGCTTAAGAGCTCTGGACACCACTAACTGGGGACTCTAGCAAAGCTGAGTCACAATCTGAAAAGGTTCACCCAGTCATGTGTCTGTGGCATTTGTGTATCCGGTGGTAATACTGGAAGACAAAGTGCTTAGGGCCAAGGCCAAGACTCATAAGTAGCTGTGTTCAAGAATCAACATGCTTAA
>NC_029778.3:40627608-40628434 GCF_000817695.3 Arachis duranensis
TTTGTGTGTTTTTTTGTGATTTCAGGTAAATTCTGACTGAAATTGAGGGATTTGAGCAAAACTCTGAAGAAGGCTGACAAAAGGACTGCTGATGCTGTTGGAATCTGACCTCCCTGCACTCGAAATGGATTTTCTGGAGCTACAGAACATTAATTGGCGCGCTCTCAACGGCGTTGGAAAGTAGACATCCAGGGCTTTCCAGCAATATATAATAGTCCATACTTTATTCGAAGAATGACGACGTAACTTGGCGTTAAACACCAAGTACACGCTGCTGTCTGGAGTTAAACGCCAGAAAAACGTCATTATCCGGAGTTGAACGCCCAAAACACGTCATAACCTGGAGTTTGACGCCAAGAAATGCCTTAGCTTGTGGATTGATCAAGCTCAGCCCAAGCATACACCAAGTGGGCCCCGGAAGTGGATTTATGCATCAATTACTTACTCATGTAAACCCTAGTAGCTAGTCTAGTATATATAGGACATTTATCTATTGTATTAGACATCCTGGATTGTATTCTGAATCCTATGATCACGTTTTAGGGGGCTGGCCATTTGGCCATGCCTGGACCTTCTGCTTATGTATTTTCAACGGTGGAGTTTCTGCACACCATAGATTAAGGGTGTGGAGCTCTGCTGTACCTCAAGTATTAATGAAATTCTATCTTCTTTTATTCAAATGCTATCTTAGTTTTATTCCAAGATATTCAGTCGTACCCAAGAACACGATGAATGTGATGAGTCAGATTACCCTCATTATCATTCTCACTTATGAACGCGCGTGATTGACAACCACTTCCGTTCTACATGAAACAGAGCTTGAATG
>NC_029778.3:40629752-40630466 GCF_000817695.3 Arachis duranensis
CTTTAACCTGCTGGGCGTTAGTGACAGACGCAAAAGAGGGATTCTATTCCAGTAGGGGCGGGAACCAACCGGTGATTAGCCGTACTGTGACAGAGTGCGTGAGCATTAGTTTTCACTGCGAGGATGGGATGTAGCCATCAACCATGGGTGATGCCTCCAGACTGGTTAGCTGTGCGAGTGACAGCCGCATAGGATATTTCCCCGAGAGGAAGAAAGTAGCCACAGTTGATGGTGAACCCCTAGACAAAGCTTGCCATGGAAAGGAGTAAGAAGGATTGAGTACAAGCAGTAGGAGAGCAGGCGTGCTTGGGCTCTACAGCATCTCCATTCCGCTTATCTGAAATTCCCACCAATGAATCTGCATAAGTATTCTATCTCTTTTATTATGTATTTTCTTTTTATTTTATATTTCCTAAACTATAAACAATTTTAATCTACCTAACTGAGATATGCAAAGTGACCATAGCTTGCTTCATACCAACAATCTCTGTGGATTCGACCCTTACTCACGTAAGGTTTATTACTTGGACGACTGGTGGACGAAATTGTGATCACTTGTTATTTGTTTATAAAGGATGTATACTCTGAGGGCATTGTTTATTTTCTTCACAATCTCGTTCAACAAACCAGCAAGTGTACTGGGTCGTCCAAGTAATAAACCTTACGTGAGTAAGGGTCGAATCCACAGAGATTGTTGGTATGAAGCAAGCTATG
>NC_029778.3:40630577-40630842 GCF_000817695.3 Arachis duranensis
ATAAAAGGGATAGAACACTTATGCAGATTCATTGGTGGGAATTTCAGATAAGCGGATGGAGATGCTGTAGAGCTCTTGGACTCCTGCTCTCCTACTCCTTCTACTCAATCCTTCTTACTCCTTTCCATGGCAAGCTTTGTATAGGGGTTCACCATCAACTGTGGTTACTTTCATTCCTCACGGGGAAATAACCCGTGCGGCTGTCACTCGCACAGCTAACCAGTCTGGAGGCATCACCCATGGCTGATGGCTACATCCCATCCTT
>NC_029778.3:40630885-40631263 GCF_000817695.3 Arachis duranensis
CTATGCTAACGCACTCTGTCACAGTACGGCTAATCACCGGTTGGTTCCCGCTCCTACTGGAATAGAATCCCTCTTTTGCATTTGTCACCAACGCCCAGCAGGTTAAAGTTTGAAGCACGTCACAGTCATTCATTACCGGAATCCTACTCGGAACACCACAGACAAGGTTGGACTTTCCGGATTCCCAGGATCCTACTCGGAATACCACAGACAAGGTGAGACTTTCTGGATCCTCATAAATGCCGCCATCTATCTAGCTTATACCACAAAGATTCTGTTGGGGAATCTAAGAGATATACATTCAAGCTCTGTTGCATGTAGAACGTAAGTGGTTGTCAATCACGCGCGTTCATGAGTGAGAATAATAATGAGGGTAAT
>NC_029778.3:40631373-40631947 GCF_000817695.3 Arachis duranensis
TTGAATAAAAGAAGATAGAATTGCATTAATACTTGAGGTACAGCAGAGCTCCACACCCTTAATCTATGGTGTGCAGAAACTCCACCGTTGAAAATACATAAGCAAAAGGTTCAGGCATGGCCGAATGGCCAGCCCTCTCCATGATCAAGTGACCGAATAATGAAAGACTAAAAATGGTCAAAAGATGGTCAAAAGATGTCCAATACAATAGATAAATGTTCTATTTATAATAAACTAGCTCCTAGGGTTTACATGAGTAAGTAATTGATGCATAAATCCACTTCCGGGGCCCACTTGGTGTATGCTTGGGCTGAGCTTGATCATTCCACGAGCTAAGGCATATCTTGGAGTTGAACTCTGAGTTATGACGTGTTTTGGGCGTTCAACTCCGGATAATGACGTTTTTCTGGCGTTTAACTCCAGACAGCAGCATGTACTTGGCGTTTAACGCCAAGTTACGTCGTCTATTCTCGAATAAAGTATGGACTATTATATATTGCTGGAAAGCCCTGGATGTCTACTTTCCAACGCCGTTGAGAGCGCGCCAATTGGAGTTCTGTAGCTCCAGAAAATC
>NC_029778.3:40633377-40634227 GCF_000817695.3 Arachis duranensis
CTCTTCTATGTCCCTTCCTTGCCTTTGTTGCTCCTCCCTCATAGCTTTTTGATCTTCTCTTATTTCTTGAAGAGTGAGGGCGTGTTCATGGTGTTCCACCCTTAGTTGTTCCACATTTTGGCTCAAGTCTTCTAAGGAGGTACTGAGTTGTTCCCAATAGTTGTTGGGAGGAAAGTGCATTTCATGAGGCATTTGTTGATGAACTTCCTCATGTTCTCCTTGGGGGCCGTGAGGAACTTCCCTTGTTTCCTCCATCCTTTTCTTGGTGATGGGCTTGTCTTCTTCAATGGAGACATCTCCATCTATGATAACTCCAACTGAGTAGCATAGATGGCATATAAGGTGAGGGAAGGCTAGCCGTGCCATGAGTGAGGACTTATCGGCTATCTTGTAGAGTTCATTGGAGATGACCTCATGAACTTCCACTTCCTCTTCAATCATGATGCTATGGATCATGATGGCCCGATCCACAGTAACTTCAGATCGGTTGCTTGTAGGGATGATGGATCTTTGGATGAACTCCAGCCATCCTCTAGCTACAGGCTTGAGGTCCAGTCTTCTTAGTTGGACCGGTTTGCCTTTGGAGTCTACTCTCCATTGGGCGCCTTCCACACAAATGTCCATTAGGACTTGTTCCAACCTTTGGTTGAAGTTGACCCTCCTTGTGTAGGGGCGTTCATCACCTTGCATCATGGGTAGATGAAACGCCAACCTCACATTTTCCAGACTGAAATCTAAGTATTTCCCCCGAACCATTGTGAGATAGTTCTTTGGATTCGGGTTCATACTTTGATCATGGTTCCTTGTGATCCATGCATTAGCATAGAACTCTTGAACCATCAATAATCCA
>NC_029778.3:40635469-40639296 GCF_000817695.3 Arachis duranensis
GTCCCAACACCAAACTTAGAGTTTGGATATGGTGTTTGAACACCAAACTTAGAGTTTGGTTGTGGCCTCACAATACCAAACTTAGAGTTTGACTGTGTGGGCTCTTCTTGACCTTGAACTGAGAGAAGCTCTTCATGCTTTCTCTCTTTTGTCACAGAGGGATGGCCTTGTGCTTGAAACACAAGGTATTCCCCATTCAATTGAAGGACTAACTCTCCTCTGTTGACATCTATCACAGCTTCTGCTGTGGCTAGGAAAGGTCTTCCTAGGATGATGCATTCATCACCTTCCTTCCTAGTATCTAGGATTAGGAAATCAGCAGGGATGTAAAAGTCTTCAACTTTTATAAGCACGTCCTCTACTATCCCATGAGCTTGTCTCACTGACTTATCTGCCAATTGCAGTGAGAACAAAGCAGGTTGTACCTCAATGATTCCTAGCTTCTCCATTACAGAGAGTGGCATCAGATTTATCCCTGACCCAAGATCACATAGAGCTTTTTCAAAGCTCATGGTGCCAATGGTGCAAGGTATTAAGAACTTGCCAGGATCTTGTTTCTTTTGAGGTAGAGTTTCCTGAATCCAAGTCTCTAATTCATTAATGAGCAAGGGAGGTTTACTTTCCAAAGTCTCATTACCAAACAGCTTGGCATTCAGCTTCATGATAGCTCCTAGATATTGAGCAACTTGCTCACCAGTTACATCTTCATCCTCTTCAGAGGATGAATAATAGTCAGAGCTCATGAATGGCAGAAGGAGATTTAGTGGAATCTCTATGGTCTCTGTTTGAGCCTCAGATTCCTCAGGGTCCTTAATAGGAAGCTCCTTCTTGCTTGATGAACGTCCCAGGAGGTCTTTCTCACTGGGATTTTCGTCCTTCTCCTCTTTGATGCATTCGGCCATGTTGACTAAGTCAATGGCCTTGCATTCTCCCTTTGGATTCTCTTCTGTATTACTTGGGAGAATACTGGGAGGAGTTTCAATAACTTTCTTACTCAGCTGGCCTACTTGTGCCTCCAAATTTCTAATGGAGGCAGGGTTCTCAGGATCATAAGCTTCTTCAGAAGCTGCCTCTCTAGTACTGTTGGATGCATGTTGCAATCCATTCAGATTTCGAGAGATTATGTTGACCTGTTGAGTCAACATTTTGTTCTGAGCCAATATGGCATTCAGAGCATCAATTTCAAGAACTCCTTTCTTCTGAGGTATCCCATTATTCACGGAATTCCTCTCAGAGGTGTACATAAATTGGTTGTTTGCAACTATGTCAATGAGTTCTTGAGCCTCTTCAGGCGTTTTCTTCAGGTGAATAGATCCACCTGCAGAATGATCCAGTGACATTTTCGAAAATTCAGAGAGACCATAATAAAATATATCTAATAAGGTCCATTCTGAAAACATGTCAGATGGACATCTCTTGGTCAGCTGCTTGTATCTTTCCCAAGCTTCATAGAGGGATTCACCATCCTTTTGTTTGAAGGTTTGAACATCCACTCTCAGCTTGCTCAGCTTTTGAGGAGGAAAGAATTTATCCAAGAAAGCAGTAACCAGCTTATCCCAGGAGTCCAGGCTATCCTTAGGTTGTGAATCTAACCATATTCTAGCTCTGTCTCTTACAGCAAAAGGGAAAAGCATGAGTCTGTAGACTTCAGGATTAACTCCATTCGTCTTTACAGTATCACAGACCTGCAAGAACTCAGTTAAGAACTGATATTTCAAGGTTGAGATTACTACCCGGAAAGCTTAGATCAAGGTGGGATGGACCCTACCAAGTGGAGAAAGTAGAACCTTATAGGGTCTACCACTTGTGCCACCCAACAAGCCCGGACATCTTCAAGGTAAACGGGCACCGTCTCAAATTGTATCATGGTGAGCAAAGAAAGAACTCCAAGGAATTTGAAGTGTTCCTCTTGAGGGATGCAACTCTTGAACAAGCACTATGAGCTACTGAAAGTCCAACTTAAGGACGTTAAACAAAAGTGCTAGGTGGGAGACACCCCACCATGGTAAGATCTTCCTTTGAGCTTTGTACATAGACACTTGACTTCATGTTTGTTAGATAGATTTTAATGTCGATTCCCTGTCATTTGTTAAATTCATTGATGGTTTACCAAGTAAAATGCCCTGCTATAGTGCTTAAGCAGCTGTGTGGAGGGGGGAAGTTGAAATGTCAAAAGTGATGTAAACACATACAAATTTAGGAAAAGCACCCCCCTCTGCGCGTGTGCGCGCCTGGCGCGTACGCGCCCTTAAGGCACTCAACGGTCATCTACGCGGACGCGCACCGTGCGCGGACGCGTGGATTGCGAATGACAGCCCTCCATACATTTACCCGAGAGTTGCGCCTACACCATGCCAGGACCATGCCTGAAGCACAGGAAGCTCGCGCGCGCGCACATGGCGCGTCTGCGCACCTGGGCAAAATCTGCCAATCGACGCGCAAGCGTACTGTGCGCGTCCGCGCCGATCGCCCTATTGCAGTCCTGGTACATATTCTAGAGAGTTAAGCCACTCTCAGGCCTATACTAAGCCACCAGCCCAAAACCTCTGCCGCGTCCGCGCACCTGGCGCGCACGCGTCCATACACTGCGAGCACGAAATGCGTGCGCGTGCCTCAGCCGCGCACGCACCCTTTGATTCTGCACTCCTCTCTGACCCACTTCACAGAGAGTTGAGCCCCCTCCAGGCCCTTCTCATGCCTGGGGCAAAACCGCGTTGACGCGTGCGCGCACTGCGCGCGCGCGCCAAAAGCCCTGAAGCAATCTCTGGTACTGCGTCCAGAGAGTTATGCCAACCCTGTGCCTCCCCTGTCCCACCAGCCCAAGCGCATGGACGCGCACGCGCAACGTGCGCGTGCGCGCCCCATTCCACCTCGCCTCCCTGCGCGAGCGCGCACTTTGCGCGCACGCGCGGATGATCAGCGCCAATGTAAGAAGGGGCACACTCACCCCTTCACTCTTATTTCACATTTCCTTCCTCTTCTCATACCTTCTACTACACATCCAACTTGGAAAAGGGGCACACTTACCCCTTCACCCTCATTCCTCCATTCCCTCTTCTCCACTACCTTCTACCACTTACCACCAATAGCCCCATATTAACTCTCCACTCCCCATCAACCCACTCCACAACCTCCTCTCCCATATTCTTCCTCATCTCACAAGGTACTATACTAAGCTACCCTCTCACTCCAACCATCTCTTTTGATTCTTATTCATTTAGTTTCACCTTCTTTTAGTTAGCTTCTTTCCTCTTTCTTCTTTTATTTTAGTTGCTTCTTTAGGATGTTTTTGTTTTTTTCCCCCTCTTTCAATTTAACCCTTCATGGGCATTTGGGTCTCAACTTCACTTGCATTAGTAGATGAGTTGTGTTGCTTGCTTTTCTTACAATCACTGTGCACTGTAATCATTAATATTGGATTGTGAATTACTACATTGCTTTCACCATCTTCTAATCACACACTACAAAAGGATGCACGCCAAGTGTTCGATGAAAGGCATACTTGAGTTTGAGCTCACTTTGACTAAATTGCCTCTCAACTTATCACTTTTAGGCACATCCCCATTTTCTCCAACCCATCCACTCACATTTTCTTAACTTGCTTTCCATTTGTGGTCCTTAAGGGTATATGCTTCTCATGCTTCCTACTTGCGTGCTTAAATTACCCTTACACCATATGAAAATGATTTGCCTTGCTCTTCTCATGTTATCTTAGTTACATGTTGCAGCTGTCATGTGACAATGATACCCATATTCTATGGCATAACTTTTCAACGCATAATCACATTTACTTCCACTTATTTGGGTTTGATGTTTTCCCTTTCTTT
>NC_029778.3:40639312-40658597 GCF_000817695.3 Arachis duranensis
AACTTCCAATAAAGCGCACCACGACCTAACGGCCAAGCCACTCTTAAAGAAGACTAAGGGCCCCGTTGATGTTCTAGAGAAGGACAACCCTCCTAAGGATTCGAACAAGTTTCCCAACCGTTACTGCGAACTTGTTTACTCAAGAATGATCGAAAGGAATTATCATCCGGAACCCCTCCTAGTCCTACCGGCTCACCTCAGTCCGATTGTGATGCCACACATTGACCAGAGGCAATGGAGGTTCCTCTTGAGGCAACCAAAGGAGGCCAATCTCTCATGGGTAGTGGAATTCTACTCCAACTACCACTCACCCCTTCTCACATCAATATTTGTGCGCCGAAGCAAGTGTCGGTCACAGTGGAAACCATCCGAGAAGTCCTTAGGATTGAACCATCAACGGATGCATATGACGCCTACGAAGAAGTCTTGGCTACATGCGATGACCGTGCATTCGATTGGAGCACGATCCTCCGCGTCATTGCTTTACCCGACGCATATTGGATTCGGGGGACCATAAAGCAAAGTCCCAAGGGTTTAGATGTCCACCACCTAACTCAAGAAGCCACGGCATGGGCCCATATTCTAGCCCACTATGTGCTCCCAAGCACACATGGGTCATCCATCACCGCCGAGTTGGCCTTATTGATATGGTGCATCTTAACCGAGAAACCGGTTAACATTTCGCATGCCATCCGCCAATCCATGGGGCGCATTCATACCAAAGGAAATCTACCATTCCCCGCTTTGGTGACCGAATTGGTTGCAAAAGCCGGCGTCAACCGAGAGGCTAAAGATAGGAGAACCTCAATTCCGGTCGATGGTGATATAATTCCAACCAAGAGATGCCTCAAGCCTCCGGAACTCACCAAGGACTTTGGATTACCCACACCGACAACCAACACTACCACATCATCTAAATCACAAAAGTCAGCCACCCAACGGTTTGAAGACCTTCACAAGAAATTGGACCGTTACGAGAGGCGTAACCAACGCCGATATGCTCATGTGAAGAAACTTCTAAGCATAGTCACACCACCTATGGAGGAGCCAGACATTTCCACATCCACCGCAACTTCAAGCGGGGACGACGATGACATTGGAGACGCTGGCCACTCGGGACTCGATCAACCACTGTGCCTTACCTATAGCACGGAGGACCGTGCCAAGTTTTAAGTGTGGGGAGGTCGACCGACCGATCTCCGTAGGTAACACTCAAATAAATTCTGGCTCCTTGAACTCCATCATAATTAGGATAGGTTGCATGATAAGTCTACTTAGTCGGAACAATGAAACTCTTTCTTAGGAAACTAACACTTTGGGGCAACCGTGGCATTGCCAATTTTAAAATACTTTGATGCCAAAATTGCATGAAGAATTACATTTTGGAACATGGATTTTGAGCTAAGAACACAAGCAAGTGAGATTTGAGCCTAATGGTGTGGTTACATCCTATAACCACTTATTTTCCTTCTTGTGTGCATTATTCTCTTTCTATGAATGTAATCTTTGATTTGTTTGATTCTTTATGTCCATTATTTTGTGTAGTCATGCATTTATATGATTGAGGCCATCATTTCATTTAACTCACTTACCCAAATAGCCTTACCCTCTATCTTCCATTGTTAGCCAAATTTGAGCCTACGATTAACCCACTTGTTCTTATTTTAGCACATTACAAGCCTTAAAAGCGAAAAACAATAAATGTCCTTATTTGGATCTTTGATTAGCTTAGGCTAGTGTGTGAGTATCATTCAAGTGTGGGAACCTTGGGACATTGGGTGAATAAAACGATAGTTTTGTATTTTTATTGGAAATATTGGGAATTAGGTACATGCTCATGTATTGATCAAATGTAAAAACCTTATGCATTGAGGTTCTTGTATATAGGAAAAAAAATGAGAAAAACAAAAGAAAAAAAAGAAAATAAAAAAAAGGAAAAAATAGAAAAAGAAAGAAAAAAAAAGAAGAAAAAAAGAAGGAAAGAAAAAGGGGATAAAATGCCCTAAATCAAAGTATAGTCCAATGAAATCAATGCATAGGTGTTGTGAAATTAAAAAAAAGGGATACATGAGTATGCGAAAAAAAGTGAAAAATGGGTAGTTAGCTTAGTACTTAATTGTATAGGTCATTATATAGGTTAGGTGGGAAAGTTTAAGTTAATCAAAGATTCAAATCCTAAGTTCACTAGCCATATATGATCCTACCTTGACCCTAACCCCATTACAACCCGCAGAAAAGACCTCATGATACATGTATGCATGCATGAAATATATGTCGATTGTTAGAAGAAAAAACAAATCTTAGAAAGCATGATTAGGAGAGAATTGAGTGAAACAACCCCAAACACCGAGCGGTTAGAGTGTAAACACTTCCGGTTAGGGTTCGATGCTCAATTCCTTGATTCCCGGCTCTCACGAGCATTCCTCATGCAAGGGTGCATATACCGCATTTGATGCCTAGAAATTGGCAAATCCCATGCCTTGACCACCATTGTGTCCCATATGCTCGCATTTGTCATAAGAAGGGTGATTCGTTCCTAACCAAGTAGGCAATAGCATTAGTCATAGTTGCATTCATATAAGTAGGCTATACTTCATGAGTCTCACACTCTCGTGATTCCTCGGTCTTCTATGTTTCTTTTGCATTCTCCAAGCATGAGGACATGCTAGAATCTAAGTGTGGGGAGGTTGACAAACCCCATTTTGAGGGTTTATCTTGTGCTGATTTCAGGGGTTTTATCAATGATTCCACACACTTTCTATATGAGAATACAAGAGTTTGCATTCCTTTCCTAGTTTTGCCTCATGAATGAAAACATGCTTATTTTGCACTAAAATAGATACATTTCTAATCTTCTCTTGATGCCATTCGATGTCGTGACTTGTGTGTTAAGTGGTTTCAGGATATAGAGTAGGAATGGACAGAAAAAGAGAAGGAAGACGGGTGCAAAGGAAGGAAGCATGAGAATTGAGCTTTGAAAATTTCCGCATGGGCGCATGCGTGCACCTGGCGCGCCAGCGCGGATAAGAGCAACGTGAAGCCGAGACTAAGAGCCAAGCCACAAGCCGGCTTGAGTAGCGGCTAAGCCAGGATCCTCATGGACGCGCACGCGTACATCACGCCTCCGCGCACATTACAAGACGCCTCAACAGCGCGTACGCGTACCTTGCGCGTGCGCGCCGATTTGCGAATGTGGTTTTTTAAGAAGTCACGTGACTTAGGTGTGGAGGTAGTTAATAATCCCACTTTTGGGGAAATGCCTTGGCGGGAAAAGGCTTAAGAAGACCAAGGGAGCAAGGGTTAAAGAGACTTAGTTCATTTGCTAGATTTTAGATATTTTTGGGAGGAGAGTTAGTTTTCACTTTTGGGGAGAGAAGAAGAGGAAAAGATTCCAAGCTTTTCACTAGGGTTCATCTTCACCCAATTTCTGAATTTTCAATCATTTTTGGTGAGATCCATTACAATTCTCATTCCATCCTATTCATGTCATAGATTTTTCTTCTCCAATTTCAAGTAGTTGTAATTGATCAACTCTCATAGATCTAGAATTTAATGTTGTAATTTTGAATTTCATTAACTCTTTGAGAATTTGCTTTCCATTGCTACTCTTTGAGGCTTGTTGTTAGATTCTTGTGTTGCAATACTTTCAATTCTATTTTTTCTTCTCATTTTACTATGACTTTCCTTTTTGCTCATCACATGTTTGATAAAATGTCAACACTAGCTATGGAGTAGAATTTTTACACTTGGCATAGGGTTTGGTCATTGGAAGAAGTTGAATAGTTGTATCAATAGTTGATTTGGAATTAGGGATTGCTAGTTGGCTTGGAGTGCACTAAAGCTAGATTCCCATGAGGTGAGGCTAGGACTTGTGACTCAAGTTGATTGTTTTCATTTGATTTTCCTCCATACTTGGGGGATAACTAAATGAAGCAAGGCCTAATTGTTGTCAACATTGAATGGACTATAAGGATAGAATTTCTAATGCCAACCCTAAGCCAAGTCTTTTGATAATTGATTGTTTGTTTCTCATTACTTTGCTAAAACCTTCAAAGAATTCCAACAAGGCTTACTAAATCAATAAGATGCACACTTTGGCAATTCCAAGGGAGAACGACTCGGGAGACTAGTACTCTCGGATATAGATTGTAGATTTGTTTGATGATGGATTTTGCGTTGGTTTAGACTATACTACGATTGATCACTTGATAAATTCTATACCGGCAAAAATTCATTCGTCACAACTGTGTGACTTCTCGCTGGTCATCTTCTTAATTCCTTGTGTTCCTTCTATTTTTTCACACTTCCTCTTCATTCTCTAAGCCATTCCTGCCCTTAAGAAGCCTGAAACACTTAACACACAGATCAAAGCATCGAATGGTACGAAGGAAGATAAAAATATACAACAAAAAGGTCCTTAGGAAGCAAGTTATTAATCATAGGATATTTTTAGGAAGAAATTGTAAATACATACAAATCATATGAATAAGTGGGTGAAAAGCTTGATAAAACCACTCAATAGAACACAATATAAACCATAAAATAGTGGTTCATCTACCTTCCCACACTTAAATATTAGCATGTCCTCATGCTAAGCTCAAGGAGACAAAATAAATGAGTAGGGAAAAATAGGACTCATACAATGCAACCTATGAATGTGAATGCAACTACATGCTAAAATGATTCTACCTACTTGGTGAAAAAGTAAATAAATCTTTCAAGAATAAATATGAACTGGATTTCACTAATTCAAATCACAAAATACAATACAAATAACTTGCAAGAAGAAGATAGCTCATGAAAGTGGGGAACATAGAATCAAGCATTGAACCCTCACTGGTAGTGTATATGCACTCTAATCTTTCAAGTGTCTAGGGTCAATCACTGTACTCTTTTCTAGTCATGCTTTCTAAGCTTTGTTCTTCATCTAACCAATCAACAAATATTTAGTATACCAATGCAAACATCATGGGATCTTTTCAGGGTTGTAATGGGGCTGAGGTAAAGGTAAGGATACATATATAAGGCTAAGTGAGCTAACAAAGTAAATCCTTGATTAGAGTAAGATTTCACCTAACATATACATACTTTATACAATTTAAAATGCTTTACCTAGCTACCCAAATTTTTCCACTTTTGTATTACATGCTCATGTATCAAACTTATTTTTGAATTTTGTCCCATGTGCATTGATTCTTTTTATTTTGCATTTGAGCTAATAATTTTTTTTGTATCCCCTTATTTAATTACTTAATAAATTTTTTTTTCTATTTTTTTAATTATTTTTATTTTTTTATCAATGCACATGGTAATTTAATTATTTTGATTTCACATGAGCATGCTTCCCAAATTTTCAAATAACGTATTCAATTCAATTCCCTACTTTTTTTTTATCATCCCATGTTGCCATAAAATTCCCCACACTTAAATTATACACAATATCTATCTTAAGCTAACCAAGGATTTAACTTGGGATTTTTAATTTGTTTTTCTGCTTAAGGCTAGTAATGTGGTTATAAAATAAAAGGGGATTAAAAAGCTCAAGGTGGCTAACAAGGGTGACATAAAAGGGTAGGCTTTATTTGGGATAAGTGAGTTAATAATCAAATATGGCCTCAATCATATGCAAGCATGTAAATACACTAAACAATGGACATATAGAATGGAACAAAGCAAAGATTGCAGTTATAGAGAGGAAAACACACAAGAATAAAATATTTATGGTTAAATAATGTAACCATGTAAATAAGCTCAAATCTCACAGGTTGTGTGTTCTAGCTTTTAACTATGTTCCAAATACAACTTCCAAACAAATTTAACATTTAAATTTTTATTTAAATTAGTGAATTTTTTTTTTCAAAAATAGGGTCTTAAAAAGAAACTCATTACTTTAACCAAGCAGTAGCTAAATGCATAAAATCAAACAAACATGCAATGCAACATGCAAATGCAACAATGAACTATAAATGAAACAATGGTGTTGAAAAGAAGAAAATAGCTAACCCATGGAGATCGGTATCGACCTCCCGACACTTAAAGATTGCACCGTCCTCGGTGCATGCTGAGATATGCAGGTGGACGGGTTGCTCCAACTGATGCTTTTTTCCAAGATTGTGCGGTAAACTTGTTCACAGTTCTAGTTAAAAACTCGTCTTTTTCCCTTTTGGTGGCCATCTTGAAAGAAGAGGAAAAAGAAGAAAAAGTAACCCAGAAATAAAAATAAGAATATAAATAAAGTCTGGGTGGGTTAATGCCAAATTATGAGGGTCTCAATTACATGGTAGCTACAACATGCAAGTGAGAAAATAATAGAAGCACATGGCATGTCAACTAGATAGCAACAAGTTAAGAAGCACCTAAAATAATGTAGGAGATATGCAACAGATGAGTAAAAAGATTGTAACACCAATGTAAAACAGCAAATATAGAAAAGGAAGGGAGAAGAAGAGAAAGAAGAGAGTAAAGAGAGAAGAAGAAAAAGAATGAATAAGATGAAGAGTGGAGATAATAGAAGAAAGTAAAGGAGGAAGAAGAAAGAATTAAGAAAGGGAAAGAAAAAGATTTAGATTTGGGGAAGAAAAGATAAGATATTTGGCTGTGTTGGATAAGCTGTGCGGCGCAGGCGACGCGGACGCATGGGGCACACGTTCGCGCGGATAGCGCTTCTATGAAATGACACGGACGCATCATCCACGCGGTCGCGTGGATCGATTTGTGCCATTAGCACGAGTGCAGCCTCATGGTCGCGCAACTCTCAATTTGAAATCCATACTGCCAAATCTTTGGGTGACGCGATCGCGTGGATGGCCTGAATTTGAAAATGGCGTGGACGCGTGAGGCACGCGTACGCGTGAGGCACGCGTACCCGTGGTAGGGATTGTGCGGCTAGCACGACTCCAGCCCAATTCTAGCTCAACTTTCGGCAATACACCCTTATACGTCGATTTACAAGGCACGTGTTCGCATGGGTGACGCGGACGCGTGAGAGGCGTTTTTCCCACATGACGCGGACGCGGTCGCGTGGGCCAATTTGTGCCAAAGGCACGCCTCCAGCCGCGCTTTCGCGTGAGTCTCTGTTCAGTTTTCCTTTCTTCCGAATGCACTTGTGACGCGGACGCGTCAGTGACACTGTCGCATCGTGTGCAAAATTTTTTTATATTTTTTTATTATGCAGTATGCATAATGCAAAATGCAATTAATGTCATGCAAAAATTTCAGGTTCAATCAAAATTCAAAAACAGACTAAAATGGAAGAGGAACGATCATACCATGGTGGGTTGTCTCCCACCTAGCACTTTTAGTTAAAGTCCTTAAGTTGGACATTTGGTGAGCTTCCTGTTATGGTGGCTTATGCTTGTACTGATCCAGGAATTTCCACCAATGTTTGCAAATCCAATATCCTCCGGGATCCCAAATCTTGTTTCTACACCTGTCTTCAAGTTGATCATCAGTGTTCCAACCGGGTGGCAGGCAATTTGAATTCTCACTAAAACGGCCAAAAAACTTCCTAGACCCATTCAGTTGAGCTTTACACCAACCTTTGCATTTAAACTTAAAGCTTCCAACCATAACGAACCTTGCAGGGCAATTCTTACCACTGACCATCTTCCTCTTACTCTTAATGCCACAAAGAGCTCTAAGTTGACCATCCGTCTCCAGTAGCCCGTATTCAAGTGGAATTAGAAAGCTAAGGGATATGAATTTTACCCACTTAAATGTTATGAAGGATGATGGCAACTTAGGGGGAGGTGTTTCTAATGAACGTGCAAGCTCCACTCCTTTGTGTTCTTTTTTGACATCTTCCACCTCCTTGCAAGCTTCTTCAATATCAACCTCTTCCTCTTGGTGGCTTTCTTCCAATTCAATCTCTTCTGCATTGCTCACCAAGGGCATGGGAGGTTGTTCTTCTTCTTCTTTAATCTCCATGTCAAGTCCAATGGAAGAGGATTCAAATGTAGATAAGAATTCATCAATGATTGAATCCATCTCTTGATCATCCCCTTCAAAGTCTTCAACCATGAGATGCCTTGGAGGTTGTACACCCTCCTCATCATCAGTTTCAAACATCTTTGAAGGAGGCTCTATAACTTGACTTTCCCATGGAGGTTCAGCATCTCCTAAGCCTTCAACCAACTCTTCTTCTTCTACAATGACAACGTTCTCTACTTGTTCCAGTATAAAGTTATGCTCTATGCTGTCCACTAGAGTTTCTAGTGTCTTCTTCGTGCTGCGTTCTTCATTAGATTCTCCACATGAAGCCATGGGAGTCTATTGAGTGTCTGAACGTCTAGAAGATAATCGATTTATTGCTTGCTCCAGTTGATGAAGGGTTGCATTAAATTGGTCTATTGATTCTTCGAAGCGAACCTGTGATTCTTGGCCTGATGGATATGGACATGGTGCATATGGAGGTGGTGGTCCTTGGGAGTAACTAGGTTGGAATTGGGGTGGTTCTATATATGGTTCATATGGTGGTTGGTGTGGTGGATAAGGGTTAGGGTCATATAGGGGTGTTTGGTGGTAAAGGGCTTGTGAGTCTGGTGGTTCAAAATTATACTGAGGAGGAGGGGGTTCATGGGCATATGGTGGGTCTTGTTGGTAACTACAAGGGGATCCACCATATCTATCATCTTGGTATGCATTGTAGAATGGTCTTTGTCCATGATATCCTGGAAGGTGTTGTTGACTAAAGGGTTGATCAGATCCTCTTGGCTCCATCCATCTTTGATTGCTTTGACCTTGATGCATATTACTGTTATAGCTTCCTCTTCCTGCAACATAGTTGTAACCAGACTCATAGCCAAAGGGGTGAGAGTTCATAGTAGTAGAAGAAAATAGAAACAAAAAATAACAAAAAGAAAATATTTTGAAAATATATATGATTTTTGAAAAAAAAATTTGAACTTTGAAAAATAAGATAAGATAAAATAAAAAAATTTAAATAAAAATCTGAATTTTTTTGAAAAAATATTTACAATAACCAATAATAAGGCACACATTTGCAATTCCCCGGCAACGGCGCCATTTTGACGTTGGGATTTTTGCTAGTAAAGAATTTTGTAAAAATATAATCGCGTTGTGAGTATAGATTCTAAACCAACAGAAAATCCCTTCGTATAAACGTTTTGGTTGTCACAAGTAACAAAACCCAATAAATTTATAACCAAAGTATTCAAACCTCGGGTCGTCTTCTCAAGGAATTACAGGGAAGTATGATTTATTATTGGTTATGGAAAAATATTGTTTGGGTTTCAAAAAGGTTTTAAGCAAGAGAAATAGATTGCAAGAATTAATAAATTAATGACTAATAAACTCTTGGCAAGGTATGAAAACTGGAAGTCTTATCCCAGTTATCTTTATCAATTGTGATGAGAATTGGATTTTTCTCCCACTAAGTTAACCTCTAACTATGAAGGTAAGTCAAGTGGATGGAATAAGTTTGGTTCCTCAGGTCCTAGTCTTTCCTTGGAAAAGGCTAGAGTTGTTGGAACTCGAGTTAATTCTTGAAGAATTCCAATTTTCAGTCAACAATGAGTTTGACAATTCAAGAGTTACCAATTAATCAACCAAGGCCAAAAGGGAAGAAAATCTACTCAAATGAAAATAATTTGGATAAAGCCAAAGCATCCATAACATATAAGTCTGAAATACCTCAATTTATATTAATTAAAGAAAATCCTAACATGAATGACTCATAAGCCAAATAGGCAACATAAGTAATACAAGCATTAAAGTATCTGGAAATGAAAGAGAAATATAAAGTAAAAGGAATATTGAACCTGATGAAGAGTCGAAATCCTAAATCCTTTAAGAGGAATCCTAATCCTAAATCCTAAGAGAGAGGAGAGAACCTCTCTCTCTCTAAAAACTACATCTAAAACCTAAAATTGAATTATGATCTGATATGAATTCCTCCTTGAGTCTCTGCATGTTCCCTGACTTTAATCTGTGTTTCTGGGCCAAAAACTGGGTTGAAATGCGGCCCAGAATCTCTGCTAGCGACTTTTGTAATTCTGCAGATTGCGTACTGATGAGAGAACTTTTGCGTGGTCTAGAAATTTGCGGATAAATCCTCGTTGCAAGTATAGTTTCTAAACCTTCAAAAGTCCTTTCATACAAACGTTTTGGTTGTCACAAGTAACAAACCCCCTTGAAATTGATAACCGAGTATTCAAACCTCGGGTCGTCTTCTCAAGGAATTGCAGGGAGGTATGTTCTTATTATTGGTTATGAGTTTGTAAATTAGGGGTTTTAGAAATTAGGGAGCAGTATGTTGCATAAGAAGAAATAAAATAAATAAATAACTATAAAATAAACTCTTGGCAAGGTATGAAAACAGGAAGTCCTATCCTGGTTATCCTTATCAATTGTAAAGAGAATTGGATTCTTCTCGCACTTTGTTAACCTCTAACTATGAAGGTAAGTTAGGTGGATGAATTAATTCTGATTTCTCAGGTCCTAGTCTTTCCTTGGGAAAGACTAGAGTTATTGGAACTTAAATTAATTCTTGAAGAATTCCAATTTTCAATCAACAATGAGTTTGATAACTCAAGGTCACCAATTATTTAACCAAAGCCGAAAGGGAAAAAAATCTAAATTGAATTGAAAGAAATCTTAAACAGAATAGAACAATCATAATCTGAAATACCTCAAAATGCATTAATAAAAGAAATCAATTCTAACATGAAGTTCGTAAACCAACATTAACAAGCTGAAATAAAATAATAGAATAAATAAAGAACCCAGGATTGAGAGCCACTCCTAAAACTAAGAGAAATCCTAAATTCTAATACTAAGAGAGAGGAGAGAACCTCTCTCTCTAAAAACTACATCTAAAACATGAAAAGTGAATTTTGAGAGCCTCATCATGAATGAATGGATTCACCCACTTTATAGCCTCTAATCTGTGTTTTCTGGGCCGCAAACTGGGTTAAAAACAGCCCAGAAATCGCCCCCAGCGTATTCTTGTACGTACAGGTCGCGGAAAAGTGACGCGGCCGCATGGCTCACGCGGTCGCGCGGGTTGTGTTCCTGCTAGGTCACGCGTCCGCGTGACCCACGCATTCGCGTCGCCTGGCGTCGAGGCAGCTATGGCAATTTATATATATGAAATCGAAGCCCTGGATGTTAGCTTTCCAACGCAACTGGAACCGCGTCGTTTGGACCTCTGTAGCTAAAGTTATATCTGTTTGAGTGCAAAGAGGTCAGGTTGGACAGCTTAGCAATTTCTCCAACTTCTTGTATTCCTTCCACTTTTGCATGCTTCCTTTCCATCCTCTGAGCCATTCCTGCCCTGTAATCTCTGAGATCACTTAACACACATATCAAGGCATCTAATGGTAATAAGAGAGGATTAATAATAAGCAAATATAAGATCAAAGAAGCACGTTTCCAATCATAGTACAAAATCAGGAAGGAAATATAAAACTATGCAAATATTATGAATAAGTGGGTAAAAGTTGATAAAATCCACTCAATTGAGCACAAGATAATCCATAAAATAGTGGTTTATCAACCTCCCCACACTTAAACACTAGCATGTCCTCATGCTAAGCTCAAGAGAAACTATAAAGATGAAGAGGAATGGTAGATTAATATGAAATGCAATCCTATCTATATGAATGCAACTTCATGCAGAATGTTTCTACCTACTTGGTTAAAAATAAATAAATCTTTCAAGAACATATATGAATTAGATTTCACTGATTCAAATCATAAAAAATGAAGTCAAAGTAAACTTGTAGAAGAAAATAGCTCATGAAAGCCGAGAACAAAGAATCGAGCATCGAACCCTCATTGGAAGTGTATACACTCTAATCATTCAAGTGTTTAAGGTTCGACTCTCTCAATTCTCTACAAACCTTGCTTTCTAAGGCTTGCTCTTCATCTAACAATCAACAAAAATTTAATGCATAAATACACATATCAAGAGGTCTTTTAAGGGTTGTAATGGGGTTAGGGTCAAGGTAGGATTGTATTTGTCCAAGTGGACTAAAAATCTTAATCCTTAATTAACTTAAACTTTTCCACCTAACTTAGACAATCCATGTAATCATAATACAACATCTAACCATCCATTAACTATGTTTTCCACATATTCATACATTCTAATTTCAAGTACAACTCATATGCATTGCTTTCACCACTCACTTTGGGGCATTTTGTCCCCTTTTATTTGCTCTTTTTCTTTTCTTTTCTTTTCTTTTTCTTTTATTTTTCTCTCTTTTTTTATATTATTTTTCTTTTGTTTTTCTCAATGCATATTGATGACAAGTCATCATATACCCATTTTCAAGCTAATTTCACTTGTTTTATTAGTCTTTATGCACTTTCTTGCATCCTAAGTAAGTGATTTGGAGTGAAAATACATAACTTCTTTAAATCAAACAACCACCATGAAATTAATGTTAACTCATAAGGTTTAAGCTAAATTTAATTGATTTTTAATTGATTTATAAGCCTTGTGAATTTAGTGATACTTGGAGTGGTTGTTTTGGTTTATTGTAGGGGAAGAAAAGAAGAAAAGAGGAAGCGTGGCTTAAGAAAGTGTGGCCCAAGGAGAAAAAGGCGTGGCGCATAAAGGAGGAGTGCAAGCATTGCCCTCCACAAGGGCACACTGCCCTCTAGGAGGGCAACATAAGGAAACAAGGCTTGAGAGGCAACTCTGCCTCCGCAAGGGCAGGGCAGCATTTTGTTGTGGCACGGCCAGTGCACCATTCTGGTGCACCAAGGGAGCTTTGGCAGCATCATAGCGCACGACCAGCGCACCAAACTGGCGCACCACCATTTTCTGCCCTGCCCTCCACAAGGGCAGGGCAGCCTCCTGGAAGCAATTTTTCATGGGCTTAAAAATTGGATTAAAAACCCAATTTAACTCATTTCTTCACCAAATCAAAAGCCCATCCAAATTCCAAGATCCAAGAATAGAAAGTGTATAAATAGGAGATAGTTTGATGTAATTAGGACCTTGAACCTTTTACTTTACTTTTGAACTTTGAATTTTCCTTTGAACCTTTACTTTTATTTTGAGCTTTTGAACTTTCTCTTAGGGACTTCACTGAGATTTCAGAGAATTGGGGAGGAGAATAGATCTCTCTTCTTCCTCGTTCTTGTGTGGACATTTTTATTTTTCTTGTTTGAGTTTTGGGTGTGAAGAATTGAGGAAATTCTGTCTCAATCTCCATTCAAAATCTCTTTAATACCTTTCTGCACAATTGAGTTTAATTTCAATTTCCTTTACTGCTTCTCTTTCAATTTCTTGTTAATTGGTTTGTGAACTTGGATCTGGGAAGGCAATTGAGATCTAGATTTTGCTTTCTAGTCTCTTGGGACCTGAGATCCCATTTTCCTTGTTGGTTCTTCTGTGAACTGCTGCAGTTTAATTTCATTTTTTGTTTGAAATTTAGTTTGTTCCAATTCATCTTCGACTTTATCAATTGTTGCAATCTACTTTCTCTTGCTGGAATTCTGAATTCCCAACCCTTAATTCCCCTTTTATATTCAAGCAATTTACATTTCTTGCCATTTAAGTTACTGCAATTTACATTTCTTGCACTTTAAGTTTCAGTCATTTAATTTCTTGTCCTTTAAGATTCAGCACTTTTACTTTCCTGTCCTTTAATTTACTGCAATTTTCCCCTCTCCCTTTACATTTCAAGCAATTTAGCTTCTGTCAAAGATAAACCACTCAACCAATATTTGATTCGCTTGACTAAATCAACCACTAAACTAAAATTGCTCAATCCTTCAATCCCTGTGGGATCGACCTCACTCATGTGAGTTATTATTACTTGATGCGACCCGGTACACTTGCCGGTGAGTTTTGTGTTGGATCGTTTTCCACACATCACATATGATTAAATTATTGAATGCATAAACATGTCCTAAACATTTCTTTCACATTTTCAGAAATTTCTAACATACTCAATTCTCAAACCAAATGTTTCCAAACACAATTTTCCCACACTTAAATCATAAGCACTTTTACTAGTCTAAGCTAACCAAGGATTCAAATTAAGGACATTATTGTTTTTTGCTTAGAGTTGATGATGTGCTAAAATAAAGAACAAATGGGTATAATAAGCTCAAAATTGGTTTGCAAGGGATAATGAAAGGTAAGGCCATATGGGTATGTGAGCTCAGTGAAACAAAGGCCTCAATCATGTAAGTGCATGTATACATCAAATAATGGAAATATAGAATTAAGCAAGACAAAGATCACAATTTTAGAGAGAAAAACACACATCAAAAATAAATTATTGGTTGATAAAATGCAACCAATCAATTAGGCTAAAAAATCTTACAGGTTTTGTGTGTTCGAGCTCTAAACCATGTTCCAATATAATATTTCTTCAAACAAGTGTAACAAAAAATTTTATTCAAATTAGTGAAATACTTTAAAAGGTTTCTTGGAAAAAAAATATTACTTCAACCAAGTGGTAAAATATGCAAAAAATCAAACAAATATGCAATCAATTATGCAAATACAACAATGAACAAACAAATAAAATAAAAAAAAATTTTTGGTGTTGAGTCAAGAAATAACTAACCCATGGAGATCGGTATCGACCTTCCCACACTTAAAGATTCCACCGTCCTCGGTGCATGCTGAGATGTGCAAGTGGATGGGGGTGTTCCAACTGATGCTTTTCTTTAAGGATTGTGCTGATGGACTTGTTTGTCTTCCCATGTAAACGTCTTCCGGTTCTCTTCCTAGTGGCCATCCTGAAAGAAAAAGGGAAGGAAAGTAACCCAAAGCAAAGATAAAAAACAAATAAAACATGGGTTGGTTAATGCCAGATAATAAGGGTCCCAATTACGTGGTGGCTACAACATGCAAGTGAGAAAACAATAGAAGCCATGGCATACCAGTGGTGCAAAAATTTGCAACAATAGGGAAGAGAGTGTGGGTAAGGAGAGGTAATGTAAATTCATGTCAATGCAAAAAGTAATCCAGGTATAAAAGATTGGCATTGATATAAATAATATAACCTATCCAGAATAAAACAAGTCACTAAGCATCAAGAAAATACCAGAAAAGATGTAACAGTTGAATAAGAATATTTGAACACCAATAATAACTTTAGAAAAATAAAAAAATGCAATGAATGAAAGTATGCAAATAAATTAAATAAAATAAAATGAAAGTGAAAAAGAATGAGAAGTAGAAAAAAGAAAGTGAGAAATGAGAGAGAAGGAAGAAATTAGGATTAGAAGAGAAAAGAGAAGAAAATTGGCACTAAGTTGGATAGGTTGCGCGACGCGGTCGCGTGGGGCACGCGATCGCGTTACGTGATTTATGCTAGTGGCGCGAGTGCAGCCTCGCGGTCGCACAACTCTCTGTTCAAAACTCAGTATTGCCAAAATCTAGGGTGACGCGGTCGCGTGGTCGACGCGGTCGCGCGGGTGGCCTTATTTCCAATATGATCTGGATGCGTGAGTGACGCGTTCGTGTGGCAGGGCTTGTGCTACTAGCACGGGTCCAGCCTAACTCCAGCTCAACTTTTAGCCATACACCCTTTTTACGCCGATTTCAGGTCATGCGGCCGCGTGGGTGACGCGGTCGCGTGGGAGACCATTATTCCCATATGAAGCGGTCGCGTGGGTGATTTGTGCCATTGGCACGCCTCCAGCGCTGCTCCTGCGAAACTCTCTATTTATATTAATATTGTCTTCCATCTCCTTGCGACGCGGACGCGTCGCTGATGCGGTCGCATCGCGTGCTCGCTTTTTTTTTTTAATCTGAAAAGATGCAGAATGCGGTGTTAATATGAATGTGATGCAAAATTCCAGGTTCAATATAATAAAATAAAATAGAAATAAACAACACAAAATAAAATTGAAAAAGAACGATCATACCATGGTGGGTTGTCTCCCACCTAGCACTTTTAGTTAAAGTCCTTAAGTTGGACATTTGGTGAGCTCCCTGTTTTGGTGGCTTGTGTTTGAACTCATCCAGGAATCTCCACCAATGTTTGTGATTCCAGTAACCTCCAGGGTCCCAAACTAGGCGCAGAAAGCCTTCAAGTAAGTTAAAGCAAGTGACTAGGCCCCAAGAGTGGTGATTGATAGAATGGATTCTGGGGTCCCAGATCTTGCTTTTGCACCCGTCTTTTGGTTGAGCAATATTGTTCCCTTCGGGTGGCAAGCAGTCTGAATTCTCACGTAAGTGGCTAGACCCATTCAGTTGAGCTCTATACCAACCTTTACTCTTAAACTTAAAGCTACCAACCATGATGAACCTTGCAAGACAATTCTTACCACTAGCCTTCTTCCTCTTACTCTCAATGCCACAAAGAGCTCTAAGTTGACCATCCGTCTCCACTAGCCCATATTCAAGTGGAATTAGAAAGCTAAAGGATATGAATTTTACCCACTTGAATGTTGTGAAGGATGATGGCAACTTAGGGGGAGGGGTTTCCAACAACTTTGGCAAGGTAATTTCAAGCTCCACTCCCTTGTGCTCTTCTTTGACATCTTCTACCTCTTGATCAACCTCTACAAAATCTTCAACCATGATTTGCCTTGGAGGTTGTACGCTCTTCTCAACATCAACATCAAACACCGTGGTCCTACCCTTACCCGTAGGGCCTCCTCTAGCTCTTTATGAAGTATGGATTCGCGAAGATGATTCCTTCTTTCCTGTTCCATATCAATAGCATAATTGGGATCATCTTGCTCTTGGATTGATGGATGTGGGTGCTCTTCCATGGATGGTGGTGATGGGATGGAGAGATTATTCTGTGGTTGACAAGGAAGTGCACTAGAGCTTGATGGTTGATTGTTGAAGGTAATTGGTGGTCTGATTTGGGTGAAGAGGGCTTGTATAGTAGAGTTTAGATCGGCAAGTGCTTTCTCCATGGAGGTTTGGGGTAGATAGGAGGGTTCATTTGGTTCATAAGGTGGTTGGTATGGTGGATGAGGGTTAGGGTCATATGGAGGTGAATGGTGGAAAGGGGCTTGTGAGTATGGTGGTCCAAAGTCATATTGAGGAAAGGGTTCATAGGCATATGGTGGTGGTTGTTGATAGTTCACTAGAGGTGGTTGTTGCCATAAGGGTTGATCAAATCCTTGTGGCTCCTCCCATCTTTGATTGTTCCAACCTTGATGCCTGTTCTCATTGTAATTTCTTCTTCCTGCAATTGTAACCAGACTCATAGCCAAAGGGGTGAGTGTTCATAGTAGCAAATAGAAATTAAAAATAAAAATAAATTTAAATTAAAAGGTTATTTAAATTTTGAATTTGAAAATTAACTTTTGAAATTTGAATTTTTGAAATTTGAAATTTGAGAATTTTTAAATATGAATTTTGAAAATTTTTAAATTTGATTTTTGAAATAAGATAAAATAAGATAAAAATTTTAAAAATAAAATTATGAAATTTTTTTTTGAAAAATTTTTTTAAAAACAAAATAAAAACCAATAACCTCTTAATTTACGAAAAAGCAAAATTAAAAACAAAATAAAAACAAATAAACAAGTAAAGAGCAAATATTTACAATAACCAATAATAAGGCACACGATTGCAATTCCCCGGCAACGGCGCCATTTTGATGAGAGAACTTTTGCGTGGTCTAGAAATTTGCGGATAAATCCTCGTTGCAAGTATAGTTTCTAAACCTTCAAAAGTCCTTTCATACAAACGTTTTGGTTGTCACAAATAACAAACCCCCTTGAAATTGATAACCGAGTATTCAAACCTCGGGTCGTCTTCTCAAGGAATTGCAGGGAGGTATGTTCTTATTATTGGTTATGAGTTTGTAAATTAGGGGTTTTAGAAATTAGGGAGCAGTATGTTGCATAAGAAGAAATAAAATAAATAAATAACTATAAAATAAACTCTTGGCAAGGTATGAAAACAGGAAGTCCTATCCTTAAACTCTTGGCAAGGTATGAAAACAGGAAGTCCTATCCTGGTTATCCTTATCAATTGTAAAGAGAATTGGATTCTTCTCCAACTTTGTTAACCTCTAACTATGAAGGTAAGTTAGGTGGATGAATTAATCCTGATTCCTCAGGTCCTAGTCTTTCCTTGGGAAAGACTAGAGTTATTGGAACTTGAATTAATTCTTGAAGAATTCCAATTTTCAATCAACAATGAGTTTGATAACTCAAGGGTTACCAATTATTTAACCAAAGCCGAAATGGAAAAATAAATCTAAATTGAATTGAAAGCAATCTTAAACAGAATAAAACAATCATAATCTGAAATACCTCAAAATGCATTAATAAAAGAAATCAATTCTAACATGAAGTTCGTAAACCAACATTAACAAACTGAAATAAAATAATAGAATAAATAAAGAACCTGAGATTGAGAGCTACTCCTAAAACTAATAGAAATTCTAAATCCTAATACTAAGAGAGAGGAGAGAACCTCTCTCTCTAAAAACTACATCTAAAACATGAAAAGTGAATTATGAGAGTCTCCTCATGAATCAATGGATTCACCCACTTTATAGCCTCTAATCTGTGTTTTCTGGGCCGCAAACTGGGTTAAAAACAGCCCAGAAATCGCCCCCAGTGTATTCTGGTACGTACAGGTCGCGGAAAAGTGACGCGGCCGCATGGCTCACGCGGCCGCGCGGGTTGTGTTCCTGCCAGGTCACGCGTCCGCGTGACCCACGCATTCGCGTCGCCTGGTGTCAGGGCAGCTATGGCAATTTATATATCAAATCGAAGCCCCGGACGTTATCTTTCCAACGCAAATAGAACCGCGTCGTTTGTACCTCTATAGCTAAAGTTATAGCTGTTTGAGTGCAAAGAGGTCAGGCTGGACAGCTTAGCAATTTCTCCAACTTCTTGTATTCCTTCCACTTTTGCATGCTTCCTTTCCATATGGTGGACGAAATTGTGATCATCAAATTGTCTCTTTAGCATATACACAAAAACTATTGTGTCTCTTGGTTAAATTCACAACTCCGTTCAACTAACCAGCAAGTGTACTGGGTCGTCCAAGTAATAAACCTTACGTGAGTAAGGGTCGATCCCACAGAGATTGTTGGTATAAAGCAAGCTATGGTCACCTTGCAAATCTCAGTCAGGCAGATTAAAATGGTTTATGGGTTTCAAAAATAAAGATAAAAGAATAGATTAAATAAAAGGATAGAAGACTTATGCAGATTCATTGGTGGGAATTTCAGGTAAGCGAATGGAGATGCTGCATGGCTCAAGGACGCCTGCTCTCCTACTGCTTCTACTCAATCCTTCTTACTCCTTTCCATGGCAAGCTTTGTATAGGGGTTCACCATCAGCTGTGGCTACTTTCAATCCTCTCGGGAAAATG
>NC_029778.3:40659024-40659535 GCF_000817695.3 Arachis duranensis
GAATCTAAGAGATACGCATTCAAGCTCTGTTGCATGTAGAACGGAAGTGGTTGTCAATCACGCGCGTTTATAAGTGAGAATGATAATGAGGGTTACTTATCATCACATTCATCATGTTCTTGGGTATGAATGAATATCTTGGAATAAGAATAAGAGGGATTTGAATAAAAGAAAATAGAATTGCATTAATACTTGAGGTACAGCAGAGCTCCACACCCTTAATCTATGGTGTGCAGAAACTCCACCGTTGAAAACACATAAGCAAAAGGTTCAGGCATGGCCGAATAGCCAGCCCCCTCCTAATGTGATCAATGATCTCCTAAGATGAAGAATAAAGCAAAACTGAGACCAAAGATGAAACGTGGTCAAAAGACATCTAATACATTAGATAAATGTTCTATTTATACTAGATTAGCTACTAGGGTTTACATGAGTAAGTAATTGATGCATAAATCCCCTTCCGGGGCCCACTTGGTGTATGCTTGGGCTGAGCTTGATCAATCCACGAGCT
>NC_029778.3:40659707-40660024 GCF_000817695.3 Arachis duranensis
ACGTCATCATTCTTCGAATAAAGTATGGACTATTATATATTGCTGGAAAGCCCTGGATGTCTACTTTCCAACGCCGTTGAGTTCTGTAGCTCCAGAAAATCCATTTCGAGTGCAGGGAGGTCAGATTCCAACAGCATCAGTAGTCCTTTTGTCAGCCTTCTTCAGAGTTTTGCTCAAATCCCTCAATATCAGTCAGAATTTACCTGAAATCACAGAAAAACACACAAACTCATAGTAAAGACCAGAAATGTGAATTTAACATAAAAACTAATGAAAACATCCCTAAAAGTAGCTCAAACTTACTAAAAACTATATAA
>NC_029778.3:40662987-40663696 GCF_000817695.3 Arachis duranensis
CTCTCATGGAGCCACAAGGTGATCAGGTCAATGTTGTATAGTTGCCAACACCAAACTTAGAGTTTGGATATAGGATCTTAACACCTAGAGTTTGGTTGTGGCCTCACAATACCAAACTTAGAGTTTGACTGTGTGGGCTCTTCTTGACTCTGAACTGAGACAAGCTCTTCATGCTTACTCTCCTTTGTAACAGAAGGATGGCCATGTGCCTTAAACACAAGGTAGTCCCCATTCAATTGAAGGACTAACTCACCTCTGTTAACATCTATCACAGCTTCTGCTGTGGCTAGGAAATGTCTTCCTAGGATGATGCATTCATCATCTTCCTTCCTAGTGTCTAGGATTATGAAATCAGCAGGGATGTAAAGGCCTTCAACCTTTACTAGCATGTCCTCTACTATTCCATAAGCTTGTCTCACTGACTTGTCTGCCAATTGTAATGAGAACAAGGCAGGTTATACCTCAATGATCCCTAGCTTCTCCATTACAGAGAGTGGCATCAGATTTATCCCTGACCCAAGATCACATAGTGCTTTTCCAAAGCTCATGGTGCCAATGGTGCAAGGTATTAAGAACTTGCCAGGATCTTGTTTCTTTTGAGGTAGAGTTCTCTGAATCCAAGTATCTAGTTCATTAATGAGCAAGGGGGGTTCACTTTCCCAAGTCTCATTACCAAACAACTTGGCATTCAGCTTCATGATAGCTCCTA
>NC_029778.3:40664232-40666023 GCF_000817695.3 Arachis duranensis
TTCTTCAGAAGCTGCCTCTCTAGTACTGTTGGCTGCATGTTGCAATCCATTCAGATTTTGAGAGATTATGTTGACTTGTTGAGTCAACATTTTGTTCTGAGCCAATATGGCATTTAGAGCATCAATTTCAAGAACTCCTTTCTTGTGAGGTATCCCATTATTCACGGAATTCCTCTCAGAGGTGTACATGAATTGGTTGTTTGCAACCATGTCAATGAGTTCTTGAGCCTCTTCAGGCGTTTTCTTCAGGTGAATAGATCCACCTGCAGAATGGTCCAGTGACATTTTCGAAAATTCAGAGAGTCCATAATAGAATATATCTAACATGGTCCATTCTGAAAACATGTCAGATGGACATTTTTTGGTCAACTGCTTGTATCTTTCCCAAGCTTCATAGAGGGATTCACCATCTTTTTGTTTGAAGGTTTGAACATCCACTCTCAGCTTGCTCAGCTTTTGAGGAGGAAAGAATTTATCTAAGAAGGCAGTGACCAGCTTATCCCAGGAGTCCAGGCTATCCTTAGGTTGTTAATCCAACCATATTCTAGCTCTGTCTCTTACAGCAAAAGGGAAAAGCATGAGTCTGTAGGCTTCAGGATCAACTCCATTAGTCTTTACAGTCTCACAGATCTGCAAGAAATCAGTTAAAAACTGATAAGGATCTTCAGATGGAAGTCCATAAAACTTGCAGTTTTGTTGCATCAAAGCAACTAGTTGAGGCTTAAAAACTTGTAGTTTTGTTGCATTAAAGCAACTAGTTGAGGCTTAAGCTCAAAGTTATTGGCTCCAATGGCAGGAATGGAGATGCTTCTTCCATCAAACTTGGATGTTGGTTTTGTGAAGTCACCAAGCATTCTCCTTGCATTATTATTATTATTATTTTCGGCTGCCATGTCCTTCTCTTGTTCGAAAATTTCTGAAAGGTTGTTTCTGGATTGTTGTAATCTAGCTTCTCTTAATTTTCTCTTCAGAGTCCTTTCAGGTTCTGGATCAACTTCAACAAGAGTGCCCTTTTCCCTGTTCCTGCTCATATGAAAGAGAAGAAAACAAGAAAAGAAAGAGGAATCCTCTATGTCACAGTATAGAGATTCCTTTATGTTAGTAGAAGAAGAAAGGGGTAGAAGAAAGAAGAAAGATGGATTCGGATTCTTAGATGAAGAAAGGTGAAGAGAAGTGTTAGTAATTAATTAATTAAATAGAATAAGGGAGGGGAAGAGAAATTTTCGAAAATAATTTTAAAAAGGGGTTAGTGATTTTCGAAAATTAAAGATAAATGTAATTGAAATTAAAATTTAAAAACAAAAAGAATTGTTTGAAAAAGAGAGGGAGAATTTTCGAATATTAGAGAGGGAAAAGTAGTTAGGTGGTTTTGAAAAAGATAAGAAACAAACAAAAAGTTAGTTAGTTGATTGAAAAAGATTTGAAATCAAATTTTGAAAAAGATGAGAAGATAAGGGGTTAGATAAGATGTTTTGAAATCAAATTTGAAAAAGATAAAATTTTGAAAAAGATAAGATAAAAAGATAAAAAGATTTTCAAGAAAAAGATATTTTGAAAAAGATTTAATTTTTAAAAATTACTTAACTAACAAGAAACTACAAGATAAGATTCTAGAATTTAAAGATTGAACCTTTCTTAACAAGAAAGTAACAAACTTCAAATTTTGAACCAATCACATTAATTGTTAGCTAATTTTCAAAAATTTGATATAAAGATAAGAAAAAGATTTTGAAAATATTTTGAAAAATAATTTTTGAAATTTTCGAAAATTATATAAAAATTGAAAAAGAT
>NC_029778.3:40669470-40669987 GCF_000817695.3 Arachis duranensis
ATCTAGCTTATACCACGAAGATTCTGTTGGGGAATCTAAGAGATTACGCATTCAAGCTCTGTTGCATGTAGAACGGAAGTGGTTGTCAATCACGCGCGTTTATAAGTGAGAATGATAATGAGGGTTACTTATCATCACATTCATCATGTTCTTGGGTACGAATGAATATCTTGGAATAAGAATAAGAGGGATTTGAATAAAAGAAAATAGAATTGCATTAATACTTGAGGTACAGCAGAGCTCCACACCCTTAATCTATGGTGTGCAGAAACTCCACCGTTGAAAACATATAAGCAAAAGGTTCAGGCATGGCCGAATAGCCAGCCCCCTCCTAACGTGATCAATGATCTCCTAAGATGAAGAATAAAGCAAAACTGAGACCAAAGATGAAACGTGGTCAAAAGACATCTAATACAATAGATAAATGTTCTATATATACTTAGACTAGCTCCTAGGGTTTACATGAGTAAGTAATTGATGCATAAATTCACTTCCGGGGCCCACTTGGTGTATGCTT
>NC_029778.3:40670079-40679532 GCF_000817695.3 Arachis duranensis
GCCGTTGAGAGCGCGCCAATTGGAGTTCTGTAGCTCCAGAAAATCCATTTTGAGTGCAGGGAGGTCAGATTCCAACAACATCAGCAGTCCTTTTGTCAGCCTTCTTCAGAGTTTTGCTCAAATCCCTCAATTTCAGTCAGAATTTACCTGAAATCACAGAAAAACACACAGACTCATAGTAAAGTCCAGAAATGTGAATTTAACATAAAAACTAATGAAAACATCCCTAAAAGTAGCTTAAACTTACTAAAAACTATATAAAAACAATGCCAAAAAGCGTATAAATTATCCGCTCATCACCATCCTCTGAGCCATTCCTGCCCTGTAATCTCTGAGATCACTTAACACACATATCAAGGCATCTAATGGTAATAAGAGAGGATTAATAATAAGCAAATATAAGATCAAAGAAGCACGTTTTCAATCATAGAACAAAATCAGGAAGGGAATATAAAACTATGCAAATATTATGAATAAGTGGGTAAAGAGTTGATAAAATCCACTCAATTGATAACAAGATAAACCATAAAATAGTGGTTTATCACGCACGTCACGTGGCCGTGTCGTCCACGCGATCGCATCACTCAGTGTTTTTCGTGCCACACGTGTGCGTCGTCCACGCATTCGCGTCATTCGTGCATCTTCTAGTCCACGCGGTCGCGTCAGGCACGCGAACGCGTCACTCTGATTTCTTCCATTTCGTGCGGTCGCATGAGCCATGAGACTACTTGACTTCTTGTTGGTCATCTCCTCAATTCCTTGTGTTTCTTCCATTTTTGCACGCTTCCTCTTTATTCTCTAAGCCTTTCCTGCCCTTATGAAGCCTGAAACACTTAACACACAGATCAAGGCATCGAATGGTACGAAGGAAGATAAAAATATACAACAAAAAGGTCCTTAGGAAGCAAGTTATTAATCATAGGATATTTTTAGGAAGGAATTGTAAATACATGCAAATCATATGAATAAGTGGGTGAAAAGCTTGATAAAACCACTCAATAAAACACAATATAAACCATAAAATAGTGGTTTATCAGCCATATAGGCTCAGAACAAAATATTGACTTAGCAAGTCAATATGATTTCTCAGAGTCTGACTGGAGTGCAAGATAAAGATGCCTCCTCTGAAGGAGAAGCTTATGACCCTGAGAATCCTGCAATGGAAGAGGTGAATTACGTGGGAGAATCCTAGGGAAACACCTATAATTCTTCATGGAGGAATCACCCAAATTTCTCATGGAAGGATCAACAGAAGCCTCAACAAGGCTTCAATAACAATAATGGTGGGAGAAACAGGTTTGGTAATAGCAAGCCTTTCCCATCATCTTCTCAGCAATAGACAAAGAATTCTAAGCAGAGCCTCTCTAGCTTAGCAACCATAGTCTCTGATCTATCTAAGACCACCCTCAGTTTCATGATTGAGGCACGATCCTCCATAAGAAATTTGGAGTTACAAGTAGGTCAGCTGAGTAAAAGAATTACTGAAACTCCTCCTAGTACTCTCCCAAAAAATACAGAAGAGAATCCAAAAAGAGAGTGCAAGGCCATTAATACAACCAAAATGGCCGAACCTATAGAAGAGGAGGAGGATGTGATTCACAGTAAGGAAGACCTCATGGGACGTCCACTAGACTACAAGGAGTCCCCTATTGAGGAACCACAAGAATCTGAGGCTCATCTAGAGACCATAGAGATTCCACTGAACATCTATTACCATTCATGAGCTCTGACGAATATTCTTCCTCTGAAGAGGATGAAAATGTTACTGAAGAGCAAGTTGCTCAATATCTAGGAGCAGTCATGAAGCTGATGCCAAATTATTTAGTAATGAGACTAGGGAGGATGAACCTCCATTGCTCATCAATGAAGTAGTGCATTGGTTCAGCTGAAGTTACCTCAAAAGAAAGAGGATCCTGGAAGGTTCTTGATACCTTGCACCATAGGCACCATGACCTTTGAAAAGGCTATGTGTGACCTAAGATCAAGTATCAACCTCATGCCACTCTCTGTAATGGAGAAACTCGGGATCTTTGAGGTACAAGCTGCAAGAATCTCACTAGAAATGGCAGACAAATCAAAGAAACAGGCTTATGGACTTGTAAAGGATGTCTTGGTAAAGGTTGAAGACCATTACATCCCTGTTGGTTTCATAATCCTAGACACTGGAAATGATGAGGATGAATCCATCATCCTTGGAAGACCTTTCCTAGCCATAGCAAAGGCTATGATTGATGTAGACAGAGGAGAGCTAGTCCTTCAGGTGAATGAGGACTACCTTGTGTTTAAGGCACAAGGATCTTCTTTCGTAAACATGGGGAAGAAGCATGAAAAGCTTCATTCAATTCTCTTCATGCAGAGTCTAGTAAAGCCGTCACATTCAAACTTTAAGTTTGGTGTTGGGAGGCCACAATCATGCTCTGAGCACCTCTGAAGCTTTGTAAGAGTTTTCTGTCAAGCTATTGACATTAAAGAAGCACTTATTGGGAGGCAACCCAATTTTATTTATCTATATTATTTACTCTTTCATTTTATTTTCCATTGTTATTTATGTTTTCTTTAGGATGATGATCATGTGGAGTCACAAAAACAACTGTAAAAATTAAAGCAAAATAAAAAACAGCATAAAAAATAGCACACCCTGGAGGAAAAGCTTACTGCCGTTTAAATGCCAGTAAGGATACCAAAATGGGTGTTTAACGCCCATCCTGGCACCATTCTAGGCGTTAAACACCAGAACTGATAGGCAAACTGGCATTTAAATGCCAGTAAAGGTAGAAAAATGGGCGTTTAAACGCCTATCCTGGCACCATTCTGGGCGTTTAAACGCCAAAACTGGCAGGCAGACTGGCGTTTAAATGCCAGAAAAGGGCAGCGGACTGGCGTTTAAACACCAGAAAAGGGCATTAGCCCGGCGTTTAAATGCCAAGATAAGCACTCAGAGGGCGTTTACACGCCAGAATGGTACAGGGATGAGAAATCCTTGACACCTTAGGATCTGTGGACCCCACAAGATCCCCACCTACCTTAACTTACTCTCTCTCTTCTTCAAACATTCCAATAACACCCTTCCCCAAATACCCCTCACCAATCACCTCCATCTCTTTCACCATCACCTCTTCACCACTCACATCCATCCACTCTTCCCCAAAAATCCTACCCACTCAAATTCAAACCATTTCCCTCCCAAACCCACCCCTTCTCACACGAACAAACTCCCTCTCTTACCCTATAAATACCCATCCTTACTCCTTCATTTTCACACCTCACATAAACTCAAAACCCCTTTGGCCAAACCCTCTCAAACCTCCATCTCCCACTTTTCTTCTTCTTCTACTTTCTTCTTTCTTCTCTTGCTCAAGGACGAAAAAACCTCTTAAGTTTGGTGTGGAAAAAGCCTTCCTTTTTAATTTTCCATAACCAATAATGGCACCTAAGGCCGGAGAAACCTCAAAGAAGAGGAAAGGGAAGGCAATTACTTCCACCTTCGAGTCATGGGAGACGGAAAGATTCATCTCAAAGGTCCATCAAGACCACTTCTATGAAGTTATGGCCAAGAAGAAGGTGATCCCCGAGGTCCCCTTCAAGCTCATAAGGAGCGAATATCCGGAGATCCGACATGAGATTAGGAAAAGAGGATGGGAAGCTCTCACCAATCCCATTCAACAAGTCAAAATCTTAATGGTTCAAGAGTTCTATGCTAATGCATGGATCACCAAGAACCATGATCAAAGTATGAACCTGAACCCAAAGAATTGGCTAACAATAGTTCGGGGGAAATACTTAGATTTCAGTCTGGAAAATGTGAGGTTGGCGTTCAACTTGCCAATGATGCAAGGAGATCTTCATCCTTTCACAAGAAGGGTCAATTTTGACAAAAGTTGGACCAAGTCCTCACGGACACCTGTATGGAAGGAGCCCAATGGAAGAGAGACTCCAAAGGCAAGCCGGTTCAACTAAGAAGGCTTGACCTTAAGCCTGTGGCTAGAGGATGGTTGGAGTTCATCCAAAACTCTATCATTCCTACTAGCAACCGATCCGAAGTAACTGTGGATCGAGCTATCATAATCCATAGCATCATGATTGGAGAGGAAGTGGAAGTTCAAGAGTTCATACCTCTAGAACTGTACAAAGTGGCTGACAAGCCCTCCACTTTGGCAAGGTTAGCCTTTCCTCATCTCATTTGTCACCTATGCGGTTTAGCTAGAATGGTCATAGAGGAAGACATCCTCATTGAAGAGGACAAGCCCATCACTAAAAAGAGGATGGAGCAAACAAGAGAGCCTACTCATGGACCTCAACAAACGCATGAGGAAGTCCCTCATCAAGAAATCCCTGAGATACCTCAAGGGATGCATTTTCTTCCATACAACTATTGGGAACAACTCAACACTTCTTTAGGAGATTTAAGTTCCAATATGGAGCAACAAAGGATGGAGCACCAAGAGCATTCCATCATCCTCCATAAAATTAAAGAAGACCAAAGAGCCATGAAGGAAGAACAACAAAGGCAAGAAAGAGACATTGAGGAACTCAAGCACTCCATAGGATCTTCAAGAAGGAGAACTAGCCGCCATCACTAAGGTGGACCCGTTCTTTAATTTCCTTGTTATTTGTTTTTCTGTTTTTCAATTTTTTATGCTTTATGTTTGTCTATGTTTGTGTCTTTATTACATGATCATTAGTGTCTAGTGTCTATGCCCTGAAGCTATGAATATTCCATAAATCCTTCACGTTTCTTTAATGAAAAATGTTCCTAATTACAAAAGAACAAGAAGTACATGAATTTTGACTTTTATCTTGAAATTAGTCTAATTATTTTGATGTGGTGGCAATACTTTTTATTTTCTGAATGAATGCTTGAACAGTGCATATTTTTTATAGTGAAGTTTATGAATATTAAAATTGTTGGCTCTTGAAAGAACGATGAACAAAGAGAAATGTTATTGATAATCTAAAAAATCATAAAATTGATTCTTGAAGCAAGAAAAAGCACACAAGCTTGTGAAAAAAATAGGCGAAAAAAATAAAGAAAAAGAAAAATCAAGCAGAAAAAGCCGATAGCCCTTTAAACCTAAAGGCAAGGGTAAAGAGGATCCAAGCCTTTGAGCATCAGTGGATAGGAGGGCCCAAAGGAATAAAATCCTGGCCTAAGCGGCTAAATCAAGCTGTCCCTAACCATGTGCTTGTGTCATGAAGGTCCAAGTGAAAAGCTTGAGACTGAGTGGTTAAAATCGTGATCCAAAGAAAAAGTGTGTGCTTAAGAACTCTGGACACCTCAAACTGGGGGCTCTAGCAAAGCTGAGTCACAATCTAAAAAGGTTCACCCAGTTATGTGTCTGTGGCATTTATGTATCCGGTGGTAATACTGGAAAATAAGATGCTTAGGGTCACAGCCAAGACTCATAAAGTAGCTGTGTTTAAGAATCAACATACTAAACTTGGAGAATCAATAACACTATCTAAACTCTGAGTTTCTAATGGATGCCAATCATTTTGAACTTCAAAGGATAAAGTGAGATGCCAAAACTGTTCAAAGGCATAAAGCTACTAGCCCCGTTCATCTAATTGGAACTAAGTTTCATTGATATTTTGAGAATTATTGTATATTCCTTTCTTTTTATCTTATTTTGTTTTCAGTTGCTTGGGGACAAGCAATAATTTAAGTTTGGTGTTGTGATGAGCGGATAATTTATACGCTTTTTGGCATTGTTTTTACATAGTTTTTAATATGTTTTAGTTACTTTTTAGTATATTTTTATTAGTTTTTATTGCAAAAATCACATTTCTGGACTTTACTATGAGAATGTGTGTTTTTCTGTGATTTCAAGTATTTTCCGGCTGAAATTGAGGGACCTGAGCAAAAATCTAATTCAGAGGCTGAGAAAGGACTGAAGATGCTGTTGGATTCTGACCTTCCTGCACTTGAAGTGGATTTTCTGGAGCTACAGAAGCCCAATTGGCACGCTCTCAATTGGGCTTTTCAGCAATTTATAATAGTCTATACTTTGCCCGAGATTTGATGGCCCAAACTAGCGTCCAAACGCCCACCAGAGACCCCTTTTTGGCGTAAAATGCCAGAACTGGCACCAAAACTAGAGTTAAACGCCCAAACTGGTACCAAAACTGGTGTTTAAACTCCAAGAAGAGCCTATGCACGTGAAAGCTTTAATGCTCAGCGCAAACACACACCAAGTGGGCCCCGGAAGTGGATTTCTGCACTATCTACACTTAGTTACTCATTTTTCGTAAACCTAGTTTACTAGTTTAGTATAAATAGCACTTTTTACTATTGTATTCATATCTTTAGATCATTTCTGAGACTATCTCTGGATCACTTTTGATCTCTTGATCACGTTTTGGGGGCTGGCCATTCGGCCATGCCTGGACCTTAATCACTAATGTATTTTCAAAGGTGGAGTTTCTACACCTCATAGATTAAGGTGTGGAGCTCTACTGTTCCTCATGAATTAATGCAAAGTACTATTGTTTTTCTATTCAATTCACGCTTATTCTTATTCTATGATATTCATTCATACTTCAACCTGATGGATGTGATGATCCGTAACACTCATCATCATCCTCCCTTATGAACGCGTGCCTGACAACCACCTCCATTCTATTTGCAAGAGCTTGAGTGTGTATCTCTTGGCCTCCTGGTTCACGACGCATGGTTGTCTCTCCTGACAACAGAGCCTTCCATTCTGTGAGATCAGAGTCTTTGTGGTATAAGCTAGAATCAATTGGCAGCATTCTTGAGATCCGAAAAGTCTAAACCTTGTCTGTGGTATTCTGAGTAGGATCTGGGATGGGATGACTGTGACGAGCTTCAAACTCATGACTGTTGGGCGCAGTGACAGTGTGCAAAAGGATCAATAGATCTTATTCCGACACGATCGAGAACTGACAGCTGATTAGCCATGCAGGAAACCGTAGCGGATATGTTTTCACTGAGAGGACGGATGGTAGTCATTAACAACGGTGATCCACCAACATACAGCTTGCCATGGAAGGGAGTACGCATGATTGGATGAGGACAATAGGAAAGCAGAGGCTCAGAGGGAACAAAGCATCTCCATACACTTATCTGAAATTCCCACCAATGAATTGCATAAGTATCTATATCCTATTTTATGTTTTATTTCTTTTTTCATCAAAACCTCATAACTATTTGAATCCGTCTGACTGAGATTTACAAGATGACCGTAGCTTGCTTCAAGCCGACAATCTCCCTGGGATCGATCCCTACTCACGTAAGGTATTACTTGGACGACCCAGTGCACTTGTTGGTCAGCTGCGTGGAGTTGTGAAAAAAGTGTGAACTCACGATTTCGTGTACCAATTATGAATACAATTAATCGGAGAGAAAGTGAACTGTTCTTCGTTGATGGCTAGGGAAGTAGGAAAAACATTTCTTTATAGAGCTATAATTGCAGACTTAAGAAGTAAAGGACACATGGTCTTGGTAACTGTGTTATCAGGAATAGCTACAACTTTACTGCTTGGGGGTCGAACAACTCATTCTAGATTTAAAATCCCAATTAATATAGAACCGTCCTCTATATACAACATAAGTAAGTAATGTGATCTTACAAAACTGATTAGGCAAATAACAACGATATTTTGGGATGAAGCACCAATCGCTAATAAAGATACAACGAAATCATTAAACTGCATATTGCGAGACATATTAGAAAATAATAATCCATTTGGAGGAAAAGTGATAGTGATGGGAGAAAATTTTTGCCAAGTACTACCTGCTGTGCCAAAAGGAAGTAAGTCGCAATTGATTTAAGCTTTTATTGTTAAATCACATTTGTGGGTATTTGATGGTGTTTTTGCGGAAAAATGAATTTCCAACACACAAATCTAACCGGCAAGTGTACCGGGTCGCATCAAGTAATAATAACTCACAAGAGTGAGGTCGATCCCACAGGGATTGATGGATCAAGCAACTTTAGTGGGTGATTAGTTTAGTCAAGCTAACATTGAGTGAATTGTGTGAAACTGTAGTCAACAGAATGTAAATAGCAAGGAAAATTAAAGTGCAGAAAGTAAAATTGCATGTAACTTAAAGAACAAGAAAGTAAAATAGCTGAAACTTAAATTGCAAGAATTGTAAATTGCATCAAATGTAAAGGGGATTGGGTGAAGGAAATTTAAAGGAAAGCAATAAGCAGCACTTAGAATAATTGCAGAATAATTAAATTGCATGAAAAGTAAAAGGACTTGGGTGCTGGGAATTAAAATTCAACAAGAGAATGTAAGGAGCAATCAAGCAGAAGAGTTACTTGCAATAAATCTTAAATAGAAAGCAGAATTGCTTGAAGAAGCAAACAGAAATTAAATTCAGTTTAATTGCCAAATGAGGTTAAAGATCTTAGGAAATCAAAGAGACTAGAGAACAAGTCTAGATCTCAATTCCTTCCTTGATCCAACCAAGAACAATTGCAGAAGGAAAGAAGATAAATGAATTGCAGAATTAAAAGAGAAGATGAAGCAGTATGTGAATTTCAATTATGCAGAAAAAGTAAACAAGAGATCTCAAGATGAGAATGAAACAAAATTCCTCCAATCTCACTCAAGATTCAAAACAGATAAGAAAACTAAAGCAGAGAGCTATCTATTCCTAATGGAGCCGGCCTACTTACAAAGATGGAAATGGTGCCTTATATAGGCTTTACAAAATAAAATGAAAATGAAATTAAAACAAATTACAAAAATGAAAATCCTAATTTAATTGATCCACGTGCCTTTGAGTGATGATGTGGGCTTTGCTTGCTTTGGATTTGAGGAGAAATGGGTTTGGTTGGCCTTGATTCAATTTGGAGAGGAATTGAATTTAAATGAAGTTTTGGTTGAATTTTGGCCCATGTTGCTCCCAGGAGGCTGCCCTGCTCTTGTGGAGGGCAGGGCAGGAAAGTGTGCGTGCTGGTGCTTGTGCGTGCGAGCTTGGTGTGTGAAGATGCTGCCCTGCCCTTGTGGAGGGCAGGGCAATGTTGCCTTGGTGTGTCTTGTGCGCGCACCACATTCCTTGACCGTGCCATGATGCGCTTGTGTGCGCCAAGCCTAAGCCTTTACTTCCTAGAGGTCTTGTGTTCGAAACTTGGTGGAGGAAGTTGTTGCAATTTTTCCTTGAATTTTCTTGAAGAAAACATGACATTGCCCTCCAAGAGGGCATTCTGCTCTCCTTGAGGGCAGACTTCCTTGGTTTCCTTGTGTCTCCCTCTTCGAGCCTTGATGGAAGCATTTTTGTTTATTTTCGCTTGTTTTTGGCCCTTAAATATGCCTCTCGTTCCTGCCTCAATTGTATGCCAAATATGAATTGCTATATATCGTTGGAAAGCTCTGAATGTCAGCTTTCCAACGCAACTAGAAGCACATCAATTGGACGTCTGTAGCTCAAGTTATAGCCCTTTGAAGGAGGCATGGTCATGCTGTGAGCGCCCAGATTTT
>NC_029778.3:40681349-40682726 GCF_000817695.3 Arachis duranensis
CCAAACTTAGAATCTTGGTGTGTCACTTTCATTTTTGATTTGATGCAATCATCCAAAAAGATTGAAAATAATTTGTTGCAAGGCAACACCAAACTTAAAATGTAACCATATGCCAATTTATTGAATTTAAACAAAGCATAGAAAGAAATGTACCTACAGTTGGGTTACCTCCCAACAAGTGCTCTTTTAATGTCATTAGCTTGACATGTTGCTCTTCACTTTCTTCCTCTTCTTCCAGTTTGTTAAGAGGAATGACCTCAAAGGAGGGAAAGATTCAGCTAGTGTCCCTTGTCTTGGCCTTTCCTCAGCAAGCTTCCTTTTGCAGATGACTTGATTGGTCTTGCTTGCTGGATTAGGGACAGAATTGGTGCTCTTGTTAGTTGCCTTCACTTCTTTGATGTTAAGACATGGTTGTTGTGTGATTTTTGGAGTTTTGTATTCATCCAGAGCTTTTTGAATTGGTGGTTCAATGAGCTTGTCCTTCATGAGCCTCTCTGTTTCCCTTGAGTTTGGACGTTCTTGATTGTCCTCCTCACTAGCTTGTTCTTCCACTTCCTCTTTTACACTCAACATTTGCTTTAGTAGCTCTTTCATGGAGGAGGTTTGTTGATCTTCCCAAGCTTTCTTCATCTCATCTTCATATTTTTCGATCAGTGTTGAGCATCTTTGGTCCAGGGGAGTTTGAGGAGGTTGTGAGTGTTCAGGTTCTCTTGTCATCTCAAGTGCAGTTTCAGGTTCAAATATTTCCACCACCTCTTTTTACATTGAAATTTTACTTGACACAGAGGCTTCCTCATCTTGCCCTTCCTCTTTCCTTGTTGCACTCACCACTTGAGCTAACATTATTTCCATGTTTTTGAATGAATTTTCTTGCTCGTTCCATGATATCTGTGCCTCCCTCTCATATTTTTCAATCATGATCTCAAGCTTTGAGAGGCTTTGGTTCATGGAAGTTTGTGTGGGTGGTGAGTTTTGAAAGAGGCTTTCTATTGAAGCATGGTCAAGTGATGATATCTTTGGATGAATATCAATAGAGCATTAGAATTCCTTTCCCAGCCACCATTGGAATTATGACTTGCATCATTTTGTGGTGGAAGGAAATATCCCATAAGATTTTCTTGCTCATCTTGTGTCTCTGAAGCAAATCTCCATGAGTTGGAATGCTCAGAATGTGTATTTTCTTGGTGATATTCCCAGCCATCATTAGATATTGGTGATGGTGGATGATATCCCATAAAATTTTGTTTGACCATAAGATGAGTTGAACTCCATTTGTATTTTGTAAACATCAATGAAATTTGAAATTCATGTCACAGAGAAAGAATTTCTTAGTGAGGCAATAACTCAAACACCTTGGTTTCAATCTAAAACAGAAAA
>NC_029778.3:40683239-40688967 GCF_000817695.3 Arachis duranensis
AGTTTGCAGCATAAAGAAGAAAAATGAATTGCAGAATTAAAGAGAAGATGAAGCAGTATGTGAATTTCAATTATGCAGAAAAAGTAAACAAGAGATCTCAAGATGAGAATGAAACAGAATTCCTCCAATCTCACTCAAGATTCAAAACAGATAAGAAAACTAAAGGAGAGAGCTATCTATTCCTAATGGAGCCGGCCTACTTACAAAGATGGAAATGGTGCCTTATATAGGCTTTACAAAATAAAATGAAAATGAAATTAAAACAAATTACAAAAATGAAAATCCTAATTTAATTGATCCATGTGCCTTTGAGTGATGATGTGGGCTTTGCTTGCTTTGGATTTGAAGAGAAATGGGTTTGGTTGGCCTTGATTCAATTTGGAGAGGAATTGAATTTAAATGAAGTTTTGGTTGAATTTTGGCCCATGTTGCTCCCAGGAGGCTGCCCTGCCCTTGTGGAGGGCAGGGCAGGAAAGTGTGCGTGCTGGTGCTTGTGCGTGCGAGCTTGGTGTGTGAAGATGCTGCCCTGCCCTTGTAGAGGGCAGGGCAATGTTGCCTTGGTGTGTCTTGTGCGCGCACCACATTCCTTGACCGTGCCATGATGCGCATGTGTGCGCCAAGCCTAAGCCTTTACTTCCTAGAGGTCTTGTGTTCGAAACTTGGTGGAGGAAGTTGTTGCAATTTTTCCTTGAATTTTCTTGAAGAAAACACAACATTGCCCTCCAAGAGGGCATTCTGCTCTCCTTGAGGGCAGACTTCCTTGGTTTCCTTGTGTCTCCCTCTTCGAGCCTTGATGGAAGCATTTTTGTTTATTTTCGCTTGTTTTTGGCCCTTAAAGATGCCTCTCGTTCCTGCCTCAATTGTACGCCAAATATGGATTGCTATATATCGTTGGAAAGCTCTGAATGTCTGCTTTCCAACGCAACTAGAAGCACATCAATTGAACGTCTGTAGCTCAAGTTATAGCCCTTTGAAGGAGGCATGGTTATGCTGTGAGCGCCCAGATTTTACCTTAGCGAAATTCTTGCTTCCAACCTCAATGTGCATCACGATTCTGCCCTGCCCTTGGCAAGGGCAGGGCAGTGTGCGTGCTGGCTGCTTCCTTCCTTGATTTGGTCATGGGCCACGCTTTTAAAAGCGTGGCCTAAGGCTCCAAAGTGTACCCCAACTTCAAAGTGTACCCCAAAGCTCTTTTTTTCTCCTTTTTTTGTGCTTCTTTGCTTCTTTTTCTTCTTATTTTCTACAAGATTTATAAAATTAAAATATCAAGAAAATCTTCCAATTAAGTACAAAAGAATGCAATATTTAAGCACTAATCATCAATTTCTTGTATGAAAAAGCATAGAAAAATAGGTATATGATGACTTGTCATCAGTATTCACCGAAATTCTCCACTTGTAAGAAAATATGCGATCTCTTAATGATCATGATTTTGTGGAGTATCTTATGAGCATAGGGGATGGGATTGATCCTACTATATGTGAGGACTTGGTACAAATAGAAGCACACATGACAATACCATGAGAAGGTGAGGCATTATTACACAAATTAATAGAAGAAATCTTTCTAAATTTACAAGCTCATAAGTGAGATGCATCTTACATGGTGGAGAGAGATATATTGACACTCAAAAACAACGATGTACAACAACTCAATGATATAATCATCAACTAATTTTTGGGAGACGAACGAATTTTAGCATCCTTTAATGAAGTAGAAGGAGATACTAATAATCTGTATCAACAAGAATAATATCTTAACTTAATCTCCACAGGCAGATTGCCACTTCATACATTGAAGGTAAAAAAAAGTGCTCCTTTGATGTTACTAAGAAACATAGATCCTAAGGCAGGCTTATGCAATGACACATGGTTATTGTGTCGAGAAACTTTTCAAAACATGTTAGATGTGGAAATCTTAACCGGCCATCACTCTAGATAAAGAGATTTTTTTGTCTCGGATAAAACACAAAACAACCGAGAACTCATGATTACCCTTTGTGCTTATTAGAAGGTAGTTTCCTGTCAGGTTGAGTTTGTCATAACTATAAATAAATCACAAGGGCAAACTATTCTTAAGATAGGGATCTATTTCCCTAAACATGTGTTCAGCCATGGTCAATTATATGTTGTTCTATCTCGAAGTATTTCTCAGTCAACCACAAAACTATTAATCAAAGAAGAAAAAATAGATAGAAAAAGCGAACAATACACAAGAAATATGGTGTTCAAAGAAATTTTGTTACCTACACCTCAAGTAATTTATGTGCTTAGTAAATACGTGAACCTTTTCCTTGATATAAATCGTGTATTATATAATTTTAACATTGGAATAAATATCTTTGTTCATTAATTTTAACTATTAATGAATAAGATTTTTGAACAAATAAATTAATATCACAAGAGCTCATCAAGATATGTCAGGAGATAAGAGAAATGAATTCGAATATCATTGAAATATATTAAAAATTAAAAATGATATGATACATAATTGAAATATATCAATATTGATTTTTTTAAGAAATTAAAGTATGCACTGTTTATATTTATTTTGAAAAAAATCAATTCTTTTTTTAAAATATTGATATCAATTTCATAATTTTAGAAATAAAATTTGGGATGTATAATTATTTAATTCAAAAGTAATATATAAAACATTATTTAAATATATTATGATACATATATGCAATAAATTACAGGAAGAGTGATTCCAACCGCTATAGAGTATATGGAAGAATGAACAATTAATGGTATCAATGAGACCAATCAATAATAAAGTAAATATTACTATATTAATGATTATGACAATTGCATTGATGATACGTATTTTTATTTTAATATTATTAATCAAATGTGATATTTAAATCAGGTTTATCCACTCAAAATTTATTCTATTGGTTGGGGGTATAGTTAAAGTAGATAAAATTCATTTATAGAAGATGATAAAAAGAAAAATATTGGATCAAAAGAATAAAATGTAATGAAATAAACTTTTATATTATATAATAATACCATCTTTTTAGACATATATACTAATTATATTAAAAATTTAACTTTTTCAGCCATAAACTTAGAAAAGCACAATTAGCTTATTTTGGTGACAAACAATATCATTGTAGGTAACTGTTATTAAATATAAATTCCTAACAAATCAAACGTAATGTCATTTAATTTACATTTTGTCATAGATAAACAAGGATTAATGTCATTTTTTGTCTTCTCAGAAAATTCAGTGCAAAACAAGATATCTTAATTCTATAGGTTTTAATTGAATTCATTGAATTCGTCCCTATAATAAGGAATCAATTTAATTAAATAATCTTAAAGCATTTATATAGTTATTTTTATGGTCAATAAATCTAACAGTTTTTCAAAAACTCAAAAAATTATGAATAAGGAAATATATGATGAATTATGAAGAATTTTTTTTAGATACACAATTTTTATATTCTCTTATTTTATTTATTAATTATTCTTATAGTTTGATATTTAAAAACTAAAAAAATAAGCATATTTCTTCCGTTTTTCCACTATTTATAGGAAAATGAAGGCCTCTTCAGATTTAGATTCATATTTTGGCCTACCATTTAAAAAAGATGAAGGCAAATATAAATATCTATGACATTTAAGTAAAAATTATCTTTTATAATAATTAATATGTATTTTGATTTTTATATACTCTTTTTTTAATCAAGATATTATTATTATTTGAATTATGTTTTTTCTGATAATATATATATATACCTCTTTATAGTATTTTTTATAATTTAACATTTTAAATAGTAATTTTAATTTTAATAAAATATGATATAAATAAGGCCACGTCAATATTAAAATAATAAAAAATAATTATTTAATAAATTTAAAAAATGAATAATATATTAAAAAAATAAAATTAATTTATTAAAAAAAATAGAAAAAGTGGCTGAACAGGCATCGTACATGTTGAACCGCTAGTAAACATAACTCTAACCTACTTACACTTAAATTGATTAAAAATTTATGTAATTAATTTTTGTACAATTAAATCAAATAATTTTTGTTCTAGAAGCCAACCCATACCGCACCACTAACCATGGTTCTGAAATCAGATCGGACCGGCCGATCGAACCGATTCAACTAAAAATCGGCAATAATAATAGTCCGGTCTGTTGCCTATAACCGCTGGAGAAAGAACCGTTTGAAACCGCTGAACCGGCCAAGAATTGGTCGGTTGGATCGAATCGGTAACCGGCCGGTTCATAGAAAACGACGCCATTTTGTTTATTTGTAAAAGAAAAAAAAAAACAAAACCATTCGCAAACAACCCCCTTCTTCTTCCAATCATTCGTGAGCCGTTCATTGCGTTGCCGTCAACAGGTCCTCAGTGCCTCTGCTTCTTCCTCTTCCCCTGTCCCTGTTCGAAACCCAAGTAGCTTGGCATATTGTCCCCATCTACGCTGGCTTGGAGCAGCATGCCATCTAGAGGTTTTCATGGTTTGGTTAATCCAAAAACCAAACCAATTTTTTAGTTAACTAAAAATATAGTTTTAGTTAATTAACCAAATTGGTTGTACATGATAAAACCAATTATTAACCGTTAAGTAAAATTTAAAACTGGTTTTTAACCGGTTATTAAAATAAAAATCGATTTTTACACAAAAAAACTGGTTTTTACATAAAAAATTGGATTTTACAACTAAAAACCGATTTTTGCACAAAATTTAATTTTTTTACATGCAAAAACCCAAAATTTTAACCTTTTTCTAAATTGAATTTTTTAATCTAAAAATTAATTTTTTTTTCTTTCTAAATGATACGAGTAACATTTGTAAATAATGGAATCCCTTGCATTGCTTCGTTCCTTTTTCTTTCTTATCTATTTTCAACATTTTCTATAAATAATTTTTTCTAATGTAAATAATTTTCTTTCTAAATGATACGAGAAACTTTTTCTTATCTCCTTCTCTCCATCTCTCTCCATTTCTCTCCCCTTCCCCTCTTCTTTTCCTTCTCTCTTCTTTGTCCCCCGCCACTCTCTTTGTCTCTCTCTCTCTCTCTCCCTCCTATTTCTCTATCTCCCCTTCCTCTCTCTCTCCTCCTCTCTTCCTTTTCTCTCTCTCTGTCCCCCTCCTCTCTCTCCTCCTCTCTTATTTTTCTCTCTCACATTCCTTTCTATATATCTATCTCTCTCTCCTTCTATTCTTTCTCCCCCTCTCCTTTCTTTCTCTCTATCCTTCTCTCCCTCTCTCTCTCCTTTCCTCTTTTTCTCTCCTTTCCTTTCCCCTTCTCTTTTTCTCTCTCTATCTTTCTCTCTCCTTCTCTATTTCTGTCTCTCTTTCGCTCCTCTCTCTCTCTCTCTCCCCTCTCTCTTCCTCTTTCTCTCCTTATCATCTTTCTCCTCTTCTTCTCTCTTCTCATCTCTCCCTTTTTCTCTCTCTCCTACTGCTTTCTATCTCTCTCACGTTGGAGAAAAAAGGAAGAAAGAGAGAAGATAATGATAGAGAGTGAGAGAAGGCTGAGAGAGAAAGAGAAAAGAGAGAGTAGAGAAAGAAAGAGGATAAAGAGAGAAGGAAGAGAGGAAGAGGGAGAGAGTGTGGGAAGGGGAGGAGAGAAAGAAGGAAAGGAAAGGAAAGAGAGAGGAGCGAGAGAGAAAAAGAGAGAAAAGAAAAAAGGAGAGAGAGAAAAAAATGGGAGGGGGAGAGAGAGGAGGGAAAAGGGAGAGGGAAAGAAGAGGAAGAGGCGAGAGA
>NC_029778.3:40694399-40695469 GCF_000817695.3 Arachis duranensis
TGACATACTCATCCTCTTCAGAGGAAGAATACTCATCAGAGCTCATGAATGGCAGAAGTAAGTCCAATGGAATCTCTATGGTCTCATCTTGAGCCTCAGATTCCCATGGTTCCTCATTGAGGAACTCATTGGAGGTCAGTGGGCGTCTAGTGAGGCCTTCCTCAGTGGCGTTCACTGCCTCTCCTTCCTCCCAGAATTCGGCCATATTGATGGCCTTGCACTCTCCTTTTGGATTTTCTTCAGTATTGCTTGGGAGAGTGCTTGGAGGAAGTTCAGTAATTTTCTTGCTCAGCTGACCCACTTGTCCTTCCAAATTCCTAATGGAAGATCTAGTTTCATTCATGAAACTTTGAGTGGTTTTGATTAGATCAGAGACCATGGTTGCCAAGTCAGAATTATTCTGCTTAGAACTCTCTGTCTGTTGCTGAGAAGATGATGGAAAAGGCTTGCTATTGCTAAACCTATTTCTTCCACCATTATTGTTATTGAAACCTTGTTGAGGTCTCTGTTGATCCTTCCATGAAAGATTTGGATGATTCTCATGTGTCTTAAGGATCTTCAAGTAATTCTTGATGATTTCTTACTCTGATCTTTGAATTCTTTTGACTTGAGTGTTTATGTGTCTCATTAGTGTCAGCAGTATACAAACTGCTAAGTTTGGTGTCTTGCCTCCTTAGTACTGCTTGGTGCATTTTGCATTCCAAACAGACTTTGAGAAATCATATTGACTTGTTGGGTCAATATTTTGTTCTGAGCCAATATGGCATTCAGAGTGTCAATCTCAAGAACTCCTTTCTTCCGACTAGTCCCATTGTTCACAGGATTTCCTTCAGAAGTGTACATGAATTGGTTATTTACAACCATTTCAATCAGTTCTTGAGCCTCTGTAGGCGTCTTCTTCAGGTGAAGAGAGCCTCCAGAAGAGCTATCCAAAGACATCTTGGACAGTTCAGAGAGACCATCATAGAAAATACCTATGATACTCCATTCAGAAAGCATGTCAGAGGGACACTTTCTGATTAATTGTTTGTATCTTTCCCAAGCTTCATAGAGGGATTCTCCTTCCTTCT
>NC_029778.3:40696591-40697613 GCF_000817695.3 Arachis duranensis
TCTAGCCATCCTGGCGTTAAACGCCCAGAATGGTATCCATTCTGGCGTTTAACGCCCAAAATGCTACCCTTTTGGGCGTTAAACGCCCAACCAGGTACCCTGGCTGGCGTTTAAACGCCAGTCTGTCCTTCTTCACTGGGCGTTTTGAACGCCCAGCTTTTTCTGTGCAATTCCTCTGCAGTATGTTCTGAATCTTCAATTCTCTGTATTATTGACTTGAAAAGACACAAATTAAAAATTTTTTTGGATTTTTAATAATAAGGAAAAAAAAATCAAAATGCAACAAGAATCAAATAACAATGCATGCAAGACACCAAACTTAGCAGTTTGTATACTACTGTCACTAACAAAATGAAAATGCAAATGAGACACACTAGATACTCAAGTCAATAGAATTCAAAGATCAGATCAAGCAAATCATCAAGAACATCTTGAAGATCAATAAGACATATGAATGCATGCAATTGACACCAAACTTATGATGAGACTCTAGACTCAAACAAGAAATATTTTTGGATTTTATGATTTTGTAAAATTTTTTTTTTGTGTTTTTCGAAAATTAAGTGAAAAAAGATATCAAAATTCTTAATGAGAATTCCAGGAACCAGTGCAATGTTAGTCTAAGACTCCGGTCCAGGAATTAGACATGGCTTCACAGCCAGCCAAGCTTTCAAAGAAAGCTTCGGTCCAAAACACTAGACATGGCCAGAGGCCAGCCAAGCCTTAGCAGATCATTGCTCCAAAAGCAAGATTGAAAAAAATCAACAAGCTCTTGTGGTGATAAGTTGAAACCTCGGTCCAATGAAATTAGACATGGCTTCTCAGCCAGCCAGATTTCAACAAATCATCATGAAACTCTAGAATTCATCTTCAAGAATTTCGAAAAAAATAAACACCTAATCTAAGCAACAAGATGAACCGTCAGTTGTCCAGCATAGAACAATCCCGGGCAATAACGCCAAAAAAATTTGGTGTTGCTGCCGGATCTTGGCACTGACGTTACCAAAAGCTTGCTCAAAACT
>NC_029778.3:40697939-40698101 GCF_000817695.3 Arachis duranensis
AGAGATACTTATGTAATTCATTGGTAGGAACTTCAGATAAGCGCATGAAGATGCCTTCCCTTCTGTCTCTCTGCTTTCCTAATGTCTTCATCCAATCCTTCCTACTCCTTTCCATGGCAAGCTGTATGTTGGGCATCACCGTTGTCAGTGGCTACAGTCTCG
>NC_029778.3:40698304-40698462 GCF_000817695.3 Arachis duranensis
ACTCAGAATACCACAGACAAGGTTAGACCTTCCGGATTCTCTTGAATGCCGCCATCAGTTCTCGCCTATACCACGAAGACTTTGATCTCACGGAATGGTTGGCTCGGTTGTCAGGCGAGCACTCGGTTGTCAGGCGATCAACCATGCATCGTGCAATC
>NC_029778.3:40699094-40699443 GCF_000817695.3 Arachis duranensis
TCACAGAAAAACACACAAACTCATAGTAAAGTCCAGAAAAGTGAATTTTAACTAAAAACTAATAAAAATATACTAAAAACTAACTATATCATACCAAAAACATACTAAAAACAATGCCAAAAAGTATACAAATTATCTGCTCATCAGAGAGAGAGAGAAAGAGACAAAGGGGAGAGAAAGAGAGAGAGACAAGGAGAGAAAATCAGAGAAAGAGAGAGGGGAGAGAGCAAAGAAGAGAAGGAGAGAGAGAGCATGGGGAGAGTGAGCGAGAAAAGGATAGAGAGACAAGAAAGGGAGAAAGAAATAGGCGGTGGAGAAAGAGGAGAAGGGGAGAGAGAGAATAGGCAGA
>NC_029778.3:40699518-40734844 GCF_000817695.3 Arachis duranensis
AAAAAGAGGGAGAGAGAGAGAGAAGAGGAAGAATGAGAGGGGAAGGAGAGAGAAAGGGAAAGAAGGAGAGAGAGAGAGAGAGATAAAGAAGGGAGAGAGAGGGAGAGAAGAGGGAAAAGAGAGGAAGAGGAGAAGAAAAGAGAAAAAGGGAGAGAATGGAGAGAGAGAGAGAGAGAGAAAGAGAGAGAGAGAGAGAAAGGGGAGAAAGAGGGAGAGAGAGAAGCAGAGAGAGAGGAAAAGGAGAGAGAGAAGGGGAGAGGGGAGCGAGAGAGAGAGAGAAAGAGAGAGAGAGAGAGAAGATAGAGAGGGGAAGGAAGGAGGAGAGAGATGGACAGGGGAGAAAAAGAGGGAAAAAAGAAGAGAAAGAAGGTGAGAGAGAAAGAGAGAGAGAAGGGGGAATTTAATTTGGTTAACCAATTCTAAAAAATATGGATATAATTTTTAAAATTGTTTTATTAAACTGGTTAAATAAAATGTGGTTATGTTTTTTTAACCGGTTAACCACATTTTGGTTTTTTTATGAACACCCTTATCGCCATTAGGTCGCCGCTTGCCAGTCGTCTCGCCTATTGCCTCGTTGTCACTGCTTGCCAGTCGTCTCTGACAGGCAGAAAAATACCAATTAAGAATTTATAATAAAAATAGCGTTGCAAGTACAGTTCTTAATCGACTAAAATTCCACTTATCAATTTTAAAAAGAGTTGTCACAATTTAGAATCAATTAACTGGGAGTAAAATTCTCAGGTCGTTTCCCAAAGAGTTGACACACTAGTGTAAATTATTGATCAAGAGTTTTCCGAGAAATTTTAGAGTTGGGAAATAGAAAAATAAATGATTATCAATTGAAGCAATAAAAATCAACAAGAGGTTTTATATATTTGAAATAAAAAGCCTTGACTAGGAGAAGATTAATTGGAATTTCTATCCTTGTTGATTTTTCCAAGTATGATAGTAAGGGGTTGTTGCTTCTACTTAGGTATCCTTTACCTAATAATGAAAAGTCAAGTAACTAAACCAACTCTAATTCACAAGTCCTAATCTCCTCCTCAGGAAAGATTAGAGTTAGTGAATAGAGAGTCAGCCAACAACTTCCAATTACAAGTTAATACTTGAGTATTCCAACTCAAGGGTTTCCTATTAATCAACTCCAAAGTCAAGTTGGGAGTCTACTCCATTGACATGGATGCCATTTTCGCAAACATGTAAAGGAAGTAGAGAGAAGACATGGTAATTAAAATTAATTTAGTAAAAGTAATTTTTGAACTAATAAATTAATTGGAGATAATTAAACAAATAATGGAATTAAATGTAAAAATAAATCTTTGCATTAATAAATCCCAAAATCAAAGATATCCATATATGACTCTAAACAACTGAATGAAAAACAAAAGAATAAGGAAATAAGAAAGCAAACTATAGTGATAGAGACTTTAATCGAAGGTAGTAACTCTCTCAAGATCCAATTCAAAAGCATAAAACTAAAAATCTAAGAACGTGAAGAACCCTAGAGGAAGTAGTGCTTCTATCTCTAAGAAAAAACTCAAAACTGAAACTAAAACTAAGTGAATGTGAATGTTTGTTGAGTCTCTCCTTTCCCCCTACTCTAGTTTGTGTTTTTGGGCCAAAAACTAGGTCCAAAACCAGCCCGAAATCGCTCCCAACGTCTTCTGCAGTTGCAGCACGTGATGCATATCACGCGTACGCGTCAGTCACGCGTACGCATCGCTGGTCTTCTGCGTGTGTCACGTGTATGCGTCAATCACGCGTACGCGTCGATGTGCGACTTCGCTGGTCACACATACGCATCGCTATGAGATGCGCCAAGTCACGCACACGCGTGAGCTATGCGTGCGCGTCGATCCTCGCTTGTTAGCTCTTTTGTTTCTTGTGTTCCTTCCACTTTTGCATGCTTCATTTCCATCCTCTAAGCCATTCCTGCCCTATAAAGCCTAAAAACACTTAACACATAGATCACGGCATCAAATGGTATAAAGGAGAATTAAAAATTGACAATTAAAGGCTTAGGAAGCAAGTTTTCAATCATAGAACAAAATTAGGAAGGAAAATGTAAAACATGAAAATTACATGAATAAGTGTGCAAAGAACTGATAAAAACCACTTAATTTAGCACAAGATAAACCATAAAATGGTGATTTATCAATCTCCCCACACTTAAACATTAGCATGTCCTCATGCTATGCTCAAGGAGACCAAAAGAATGAATGGGGAAAATAGGACTCATGCAATGCAATGCAACCTATGTATATGAATGTAACTATATGCTAAGATGTTTCTACCTACTTGGTTAAAAATGAACAAGTTCTCTAAGACAAAAAAAATCAGATTCTACTAATTCAAATCACACAATAAGAGGCAGGTAAACTTGTAAGAAGATAGCTCATGAAAGCCGGGAACACAGAGTCAAGCATTGAACCCTCACTGGAAGCGTATATGCATTCTAATTGCTCAGGTGTCTGGGGTTAATCCACTCTAATATCCTCTAGTCATGCTTTCTAAAACTTTGTTCTTCATCTAACCCATCCACAAATATCTAGTGTACAAATGCAAATATCATGAGGGCTTTTCAAGGTTGTAATGGGGCTAAGGTAAGGGTGAGGATATATGTATGGCCAAGTGAGGTATAATTTGAATCTTTGACTAACCTAAGTTCTCACCTAACGCACACACACCCTCTATGTAATTCTAAAATCATGCTTAGCAACCCAAATTCTCACTTTTGCATATTTTCACATACTCATGTATCAATTTTTAATTCCACTACATATGCATTGAACTTTTATTGAACTTAGCATTGGGGAGATTTTATCCCCTATTCATTAATTTTTTTATTTATTTATTCTTTTGAACATGAATGAAAACATAATATAGCAATGCATATGGTTTTTCTGATTTTACAAGAGTAAGCACCCAAATTCCCAATATTTGTCGGTGAAAGCAAAACACATTCTCATCAACCCAAGTTCCCACATTTTTCCACACTTAGTTGGCACACACTATCTTAAGCTAACCAAAGATTCAAATCGGGTAATTGATTGTTTTTTCGCTTAAGGCTAGTGATGTAGTAATATAAAGAACAAATGGGATTAAAAAGGCTCAAAGTGGCAAACAAAGGTAAATTAAATGGTAGGCTATTTGGGATAAGTGAGCTAAAAATAAATAATGGCATCAACACATATATGCATGAATGTATAATAAATAATGGACATATAGAATGGAACAAAGCCAAGATTGCAATCATAGAGAAGAAAACACACATGAATGAAAATTATGGTTAAATAATATAACCATATAATTAAGCTCAAAATCTCACAAGTTGTGTGTTCTTAGCTCTAAACCATGTTCCAATTTAAAATCTTCAAACAAGTTTGACAAAAAAAATCAATTTGAATTAGTGAAGTGCTATAAAATAGGGTCTTGAAAAGAAACTCATTACTTCAACCAAGTAGAACATACATGCACGTAATTATTATCATGCAATCTATCATATCCAACAAAAGAAAAATAACATATTGGTGTTAAGAGAGAGAGAGAGAGAGAGAGAGAGAGATTACCTCCAGAAGTCAGGTACTGACCTCCCCACACTTAAGGCTTGGCACGGTCCTCTGTGCCATCAGTAAGGAGCAAGGTGGGGCTGGTAGCGTCACCTCTACTGTCGGGCGCATCATGGCTCCCCGTGTTCGTAGGTGAAGTGGAGTCCGAGGTATCTTTCTCTTCTGAAGGTGGGTGAGTGCTGACAATGAGCTCCTTCAGATAGGTGTATCGGCACTTGTTGCGGCTCTCCTTTGCTCCATCTGTCGGTCTTGGCGGTCTAACCTCTGAAGAATCTGAAGGAACATCTGAGTAGTGGATGGAGTAGGAGGTGGGGGTGATGGTAGAGCAGAAGTAGGAAGGGTATTGATAAACCCCATTTATAGGGTATCTTGTGCTTAATTTAGGAGGTTTTATGACCTTTTATCCACATTTATTCAATGAAATAGCATGGTTTTATAACTTCTCTTTTAATTGCACTTAAGAATGAAAACATGCTTTTTAGGTCTTAAAATAGCTAAATTTAATTCATCTTGATTCCATTAGATGCCTTGATATGTTTGTTAAGTAATTTCAGATTTAGAAGGCAAAGATTGGATCAAGGAAATGAAGGAAAAACATGTAAAAATGGAGAACTCATGAAGAAATGTATGAATGGCAAAAGCTGTCAAGCCAACCTCTTCACACTTAATCAACCATAACTTGAGCTACAGAGATCCAAATGATTCGGTTTTAGTTGCGTTGGAAAGCTAACATCCGGAGCTTCGAAACGATATAATATTTGCCATAGTTGCATCGTGCATAGGGGCACTCGCGCACTATACGCGGACACACCGATGGTGGCACATGATCCACTTAATGCAACTCGTGGCCAGCGATTTTAGAAGTCTTGTGGGCCCAATCCAACTCATTTTGGATGCTATTTAAGCCAAATATTGAAGGGGAATTGACATACTTTACACACCTAGTTACCATTAGTTTAGTTTAACTTAGTTTAGTAGTTAGAGTTAGTTTCTAGAGAGAGAAGCTCTCACTTCTCTCTATAATTAGGATTAGGTTTAGATTAGAATTTCTAGATCTAGGTTTTAATTCATGTTCTCTTCTACTTCTATTTCTCAATTCTTTGTTGTTACATTCATCATTCTTCTACTCTTTTGTTGTAACTTCCTTTATGTTGTTCTCATACTTTGTTGTAGATCCACTCTTGTTCCTTCTATTTTCTTTCAATTCAATTTGAGGTAATTCATAATAATTGTGTTTCTTTTTATTGTTGTTATAAATTCCTTGCAATAATTGTTGTTAGATTTCATTCTTGTTGTCAATTTACTATGCTTTTCTTTCATGCCTTCTAAGTGTTTGATAAAATGCTTGGTTGGATTTTAGTATAGATTTTGTTCCTCTTGGCCTAGGTAGAGTAATTAGTAACTCTTGAGTTATCTAATTCCTTTGTTGATTGATAATTAGAAGTTGCTAATTGATTTGAATGCCTCTAAATCTAGTCTTTCCTTTAGGAGTTGATTAGGACTTGAGGAATCAAATTGATTCATCCACTTGACTTTCCTCCATGGTTAGAGGTTAACTAAGTTGGAGCAATATACAATTCTCATCACAATTGATAAAGATAACTAGGATAGGATTTCTAGTTCTCATACCTTGCCAAGAGCTTTGTTAGTTGTTAGTTTATTTCTTTTGCAAAAATACATCTCATAACCAATAACAAGAACACTTTATTGTAATTCCTAGGGAGAACGACCGAGGTTCAATACTTCGGTTTATAAATTTAGGGATTTGAACTAGTGACAACAAATTTTTGCATGAAAGGATTATTGTTGGTTTAGAAACTATACTTTACAACGAGACTTTATTAGTGAAATTCTAGACCGTCAAAAATCCACTCATCAGGTATCTAAAGACGGGCCTGCATGCCGGCTCACAGAAGGTACTGGGGGTCTGATATACTTCCCATTCAGGATATACTGTTCAACCCTTGGGATCATGGCCTTGGTATCCCTAGCCCTATAGGAGACGCCTGTCGCAGAGACTAGATCCAAAACCAGTGCAGAAAAGGGTAGGTTGCCCATAATCTACACGTGTCCCATGGCCTGCCGGATGTGTCTTGGTAAGTTGAGGGGTTGCTCTGTAAGAATGCACCAGATGAGGACAACCATGTCCGCAGTGAAGGAGGACTCGTAAGTGCTCAGAAAAAACATAGTGGGACATAATCTGTGCCCACACACGATCCTCCAAGGTAAGTCCTTGAGCTAAGATGCTCTTAGGTCAAGTCCGATGTTGTCCATAGACCTATGTGCTGCCAGATTGTGCTATGACTCCAAGGACGCTATTCTAGTCAAACTGGTATGTCTGGCACTTGAGAGAGGCCTCTTGATAGGCGTCCAATCCCTCTGGGCTTGGTAGAAGATCCAATACTCTCTGTGTGGCACCTTCGGAGACGGGGACTTATTTTTGGCAAACATAGACAGACTGCAAGGTGGGCGAGTGAAAGTTAGAGTAGAATTCAACTACCTAAGATAAGTTAGCCTCTCGCAATTGCCTGCTTAAGAATCCCACTGTCTCCTTTCAATGCGGGGCTCCACTAAGTCAAGTAAATGCGTCGGAAGGATGAGGAGGTGCTCATTATTGTAGTTTCTCTCTGCTAAGATGGGGAACATCCACTCACAGTAACGGTTGGTGAACCGTGCAGAGTCCCGTGCGGGAAATGCTCTCTCTACTTCATCAACTCGAATAGTCCTCTTCACCCACTTAGTAGGTTACTTGACTGTTGTGGATAATGGTGCCTTAGTCGGTGCTCTTTTAGTTCCTCTCTTCACTGGTATCTTGTCAGAAGCCTTTTCTTTTCCTTTTTTGGTGGCCATCCTGAGGAAGAAAGAAGAAAAAGGGATGTCAAAAATAGAGAACTAAAAACCTGATCGAAGAAAGTTCAAGTGATAATGAATGCCAAAGGAAATAAACAATGTCTTGAGTGCAGGGCAGCTACAACATGCACATGGGACAGTAATTAAAATTAATAAGGCATATCATAACAACTAGATGCAAGAGGGTTAAAAGCATGCAAGTAGTAGGTATGAGAAGCATAGCTCAAGCATCAATAGAAAAAATAATTATCACATGTAACAAAATAATGAGCACTTGAATATTGACAATTAATGACTAATATACTCAGTTTACATGGAATACAAATGTTGTGAAAAAGAGGCATTAAAGTGTAAGAATAAAATAGATAAAAATCAAAATGCCATGTTAGCCTTTTCACAGACACTTGGTGTACAATATAAAAATAAGCATTAAAGTAATTAATCCATGCGAATATGAGACCTAAAATAGAATGTGAATTGTCAAATTACTCCTCATAATATCCACAAGCTAAAATATAGCAAAGTAATCACCTAAATAAAGCTCCAACACCAACATTAAAATGCAAGATAAGGGAATGAAAAAGAAATTAAAAATAACTAAGCTAATAGAAAACTAAAAATAAATAAAACAAATAAATGCAATAAATAAAAGAAGAATGAAAGAGTAGAGGAGAGAGGAATAAGAGAAACCTTAAGAAGAAAGTGAAAATAGGATGTTGAGTGGGAGTAAGAATGAGAGAAGAGGAGTGAAAATGGAAGAGGAGAAGAAAAGAAGATTGTAGTCGCCGGAGTTAGTGGTCTCCGGTGGTGGTCCGCCGCTGGTGGTGGGAGAAGGGAAGAAGAAAGAAGTAAGAAGTAAGAATTGAGAAAGAACAAAGAAGAAAGAACGAAGAAAGAAGGATGAAGAATTAGGATTTGTAAAAGAAAAGAAATGAAAAGGAGTTTGAAAGAAAACAGAACAGTGCGGTGCGCTGAATAAGTGACGTGGCGCATACTACGCGCACGCGTTGCCCATGCGTACGAGTGGGTGAACTAAAATGTAAGGGACGCGTATGCGTCGGTCATGCGTGCGCGTGACCAGAATCTGTGCCAAATGTGTGAATCCAGCCTCACTCCTGCACAACTCTCTGTTCAAAATACCACTTTACGCCGATTTGCACACCCTTGCGTACGCGTCGGTCACGCGTGCGCGTGGGTTGCCAAAGTAACAGGCGACGCGTAAGCGTTGGTCACGCATACGCATGACCACTGGTCGTGCTAGACGCACGATTCCAGCGCCAAAGCAGCACAACTCTCAGGCAAATCACTCATTGACGTCGATACTCACCCTACGCGTACGCGTCGCCCACGTGTACGCGTGGGTTGGCTTGTGCGTGAGGCACCATTCTTGTGCAACTCCAGCGCAACTCTCTGCCTATTTTCTTATTTTCGCGCACCTGCATACGACGCGTACACGTCATAAACGCTCACGCGTGGATGCACTTTTTTTTAAAATAAAAGTAAATATGCAGAACTGAGAAATGACACTAGTATGAATAAAATAAAACTAATAAAAAGGGAAGATTATACCATGATGGGTTGCCTCCTGATGAGTTTGGAATTCATACCCCATAAAAATTTTTTGTTATGAATCCGCTTTGTTGGCAAGCGCACCAAAATTATCGTCAAGTAATAACCCACAGTGGGGTCGATCGTATCCACAGAGATTGGTAGTTTTGAGCAATTTTAATCAATTGGTGAATTAGTCAAGCTAAGCAAATAGATGGTGATTGCAGAATTATAAATGGGCAAAAAGTGTAAATGACTGAATAGTAAAGAAAGCAGTAAAGTGCTGGAATTAAAATGGCAAGAATGTAAAGGACTGAAGATTAAATGACTTAATTGTAAATGGGAATGGGGAATTGCAGAATATAAACGAAAGCTATAAAGAAAGTGGTAGATGAGAATCGGAAAATTCATTGAGATTAGGAGATGTTGTCTCTTTGGATTAAATTCAGCTTATATCCTCTTCAATCATGCAACTCATTGACCTCTTGGCAATCGTGATTGATTGAGCCCCAATCCCTTGGTGACTCAATCTCTCAGATCTTGATCAATAGCCAATTCCTTGGTCTAATTGCTCATGAAGAGAGATAAGCTTGGTCCCTGATTATACCACACATCATCATAGGTCCAGGTAGAGGGAGGATTATATGTCACCATATCCAAACACCAAAACCTAGATTCTACTCAAGTGTGAGAAGGGATTTCTAGCATGGTTTCATGTTTCCTTTCCCAAGGTTCCCATGAAACCCATTTTGCATTCAATCTCTTTTCCAAGACAATTGAACACTAGGCATGAAGAACGAAATTCCTTCTAGCAAATCAAAGAGAAGATGAAGGGAAGAAGAAATTCACTATCATTAATCCATCAAGTATAACAGAGCTCCCTCTCTCAATGAGAGGGAATTTAGCTACTCATAACTTAGAGAAAAGTACTCAAGATGGAGAAGATGGAGTGGAAAGTGATCTAACTACTTAACCCCCTTTTCAGTACTTCTTGGGGTTATTTATACTACTCCTAACTTTCAAAATAAAAGAATTACAAAAGTGAAAAAGGAAAATTACAATTTGGAGGGAAAAGAAAGTCAATAAGCGTGACTTCCCAGCTGGTGTGTGGCTGGCGCTTTAGTGGCGTGCCACCTCATCCTCCAATTTTGGCTTGGCATGCCACGTCCAGTCCCTTAAGTGGCACGCCCTTCTTTATTAACATCCCTGGTGTGCCACGCCTTCGAGCCAAAGTGGAACGCTCTGACCTTTGTCCTCTTCTTCTTGCCTCTGGAGACTTAAACTAGCGTGGGACGCCTAGGGTCTGGCGTGCCACACCCTCGCTGCATGCTTGATCCAGCTCTCTAGAAAGTTGAACTAGCGTGGCACACCCAGGGTCTGGCGTGCTACGCCCTTTGTAAGCACTTGATTCCTCTGTTCGGCATGCCATGCCACGAACTCAAGTGGCACGCCCCAATGGCTTTTGCTTCCTAAATGACACTGGCGTGCCACGTCTGAGGTTCAAGTGGCACACCTAAGTGAGGAATAGTGGATGGTGTGCCACGCCTTCGACACCAAGCAGCACACCCATGTGTTTTGGCCTCCTACATCCTCTCTGAAAACTTGTATCAGCGTGCCATGCCTAGAGGCTGGCGTGCCACGCCAATCGTCTTGCCTTGGTTCTAGTAGCTGGGGTGCCACGCCTTTGATACCAAGTGGCACACCCAGCCCTTCCTTTGGCTTATTTTTGCGTTGGCGTGCCACGCCTGGTTGCTCAAATGGCACGCCAAAGTGAGAATGAGAGCCTGGTGTGCCACGCCTTCGATCTTAAGTGGCACACCCAGACCTTTTTAGGCTTTAACGTCCCTTCTGGAATCATGTACCAGTGTGCCACGCCATGTTGCTCAAGTGGCACGCCCATTCATTTTTTTGGTTCTTCAAGCTTGGCGTGCCACGCCTGACTCCTCAAGTGGCATGCCCAAGTGACTTTTGAAACTGGCGTGCCACGCCTTCGACATCAAGTGGCACACCCTATGGTGAGTGATGGGCTAGGCGTGCCACGCCCCTTCAATGGCCTTCAATGTTGCTTTTTGGAAAGTTGTATTGGCATGCCTCGCCCAGCTCCTGTCGTGCCACATTGTTTGAGAACTCCTCTGGACTTCAGTACTGGTGTGCCATGCCAGTGCATTTTTGTGGTGTTTGCTCCAAGTGGCATGCCAGTTTCACACGCCCAGCTTATTTTGTTGTTTTCTTCCCATTTTTGATGTCTTTTTCACCTGTAATTCAACACAACTCATTTCAAAGCAATGTTCTAAAATATTCATCAATTATTGCATGAATTAAAATGATCAAATGAGATTATGCACTTTTGTGGTCCTTTTTATGCAAGAAAAAAGGTAGATGATGCAAGTCATCACAACACCAAACTTAAGCTTTGCTTGTCCCAAGCAAATCATTGTGAGTAGTCCTTTTATGAATTGAGGCTTTGACCCCTAATGGATGCAAGAATGACTAAAGGTAGGACTAAGTATTTAACATATGCATGGATATTTTTGTCTTAATGTCATAGATTGCTTCTAGATCTTAGAGAGTTCTTTCAAATGTAGGCTTCAAGGGTCCTCTTTATTGATTGTCCCCTTGAAGTAGTAAGAGTTATTTCAACTTCTTTTTGGCCGTTCTTTTCTTTTTGTTTATTGACCACGACTCTAAGTATTTTGTCTTAAGACAACCCTTTAGTTAGGCTTTCAATTAGCACTCCCAAACCAGTTGGCTTTAAGGTACTAGGTGTTGAAACACCCCTAAGAATTTACTTGTCCAAGTCTCTTCTTGACATATCTTCACCACAAGCATCTACTGGGGTTTTAAACTATTTTGAGCTTTTCAATGTCCTTTTTATCCTAGTAGTTGATGCTCAGAGCCTTGGGTCTTTATTGCTTACTACTTCTTGGTTCTATAGATGTTCAAGGAATACCTTTTAACCTTCACTTGTCATACCTTCTAAGACTAGCTGCCTATCATCACTCATTTTCCTTTCAATTCATTCAAGGTTCTACACTTAGTTCCTTATCCTTTAGTTTTTGAATGATCTCTCTTGTTCTTGGCCTCTTTCACTATTGCTCTTGCACAACTCACAACAACTCTTTATGGAGACAAACTATTCTTTACTGGTATTGGAAAAAGACTTGAAATTAACATTGCATTTTCTTTCTTATAATTCAAAGGACTCACAAAAGACTTTAATCATAAGAAAGCTAAATTCTCAAACATAAACTATCCTAATGTTGCAATTTATTATCACATAGAAAATAAAACAGAGAAACAAAAACTTAAGCATGATTCAGAATTTAGAGAATGTCAACCATGGGACTTAACAACCTTGAGCAGCTTCAATTCATTGGCCCCTTTCCTTTGTCTTTCTTCTTGGAAGGGGAGGAGTCATCTTTCTTGGAGGATCCTTCTTGTGCTTTAGTTTCTTTGGGTTTCCAAAATCCTAGCCTTCACATGTAGTTCTTTTCATCCTCCTTGTGCTTGGCCAGAATTTTTTCTTGTCTTACGCTCAACTCCTCCATTCCTTGCATGAATATTGGATATCCTGGGTTTAGATCGGCCACAGCATTACACAAGTGATTCAGCTTCGCTTGTGTGTTTATGTCATATTGCCTCCTTGAGATGGTTCTGGCATCATAAAGGTGTTTGAACTCAGCAAGGTTTCTCTGCTGCCATTTGTTTTGCTCCACTATCTTGTTGAGTGCACTTTGTATTTCTCCCCAGTCAAATTGGTCTTGCTGCTCCTTCAGTTGCTCCATACTTCCTTGGAGTTATTGCATGTTCTCATTCATGTGGTTCCATTGTTGTTGTTGCTCTCTGAGTTGGTTGACATCTTCTCTTAAGTGGTGGATATCTTCTATTCATCTGGTGTATGTCTCCTTGTAGTTGTTCCCAATTGAATCCTTCAGGGAATTGTTGCTATTGTTGATATGATGGTGGTGGTTGAAGTGCTAGAAAATGTGGTTGCTCCTCTACCTCTTCTTCCTCTTCTTGTTGTTGAGGCCTTTGTTGGGGTACATGAGCATGAGCTCTATGCTTCCTAGCCCTTTGAAGTGGGTTAACAGCTACCACTTTAGCCATTTTCTTGGCGGTTATAGGCTTGTCTTGCTTCATTAGCACTTCATCAATGATCTTTTCAACTCCAGCTTCATCACACAGCCTTTGTATGATGCTGGGGAATGCCAACCTTGTGTTGTCACTGGTGCTTTTCAGCACTTTGTTAATGTTGTTGGCAATCAATTCCCCAACATTGACATTCTCACCTCTCATTATGCTATAGATGAGCACGACTCTCTCTTTGGTCACCTCTAAAGTGTTGGATGTGGGGATTAAGGATCTTCTCACAAATTCCAGCCACCCTCTAGCTTGGGGACTCAAATCCCTTCTTCTCAATTGGTTGGGTATCCCATCCTTGTCATTTATCCATTGCACATTCAACACGCAGATTTCATTGAGGATTTCATCAAATCCTGTATCTTGTTGCTTCATCCTTTCCTCAAAGCTCTGAGTGGAGCTTGTCTGCTTCACCATCAGCATCCTTTCTATGCTGGAGGGGCTATAATCAATGGACTTCCTGCTCACATAGCTAATATAGCCATAGGGTTGTCCTAGCTGAGGCACAGCATTAGCATAAAACTCCCTCACCAAGCTCTCTACCACCTTCCTTGGTGGGTTGCATAGGAGTGCCCAGCTCTATTGTTAATCTTAATGTTGATCTCAAGATGCTCGTTCCTCCCTAGTTGGAAACCCACTTCTGGAATGATTCCCCTCTCACTCACCTAACCATAAAACTGGTTTTGGTTGAATGAGGAGAGGAACTTATACTCATTAAAGCCCAAACTTGAGGATTCAGAAGTTGGCTCCTTAGTCTTCTTTTTCTTTGATGCTGAGGTTTTTGGTGGTGCCATTAGGGTGAAATAGGGTGTTTTAAAAAAAATTTGAGGGATGAGGGATGTTGCAAGGGAATGCAAGAAAAACAAAGTTTTGCTCCAACACCAAACTTAGAGCTTGATTGTCCTAATCAAGAAAAAGAAGTAGGAAAAGAAGGTATGGAAAAGAAGAAAGAGATGAAAAGAAAGAAGAAATTGTTGGGGTTCTTTTCGTATGTGAGGTTGGGGTTTGAAGTGTGAAGAGAGGTGGGAAAAAGGTAGGGGCTTTTATAGAGGTGGAAAATGTGGATCGAATGGTGGGAAGAGATGCAATTCAATGTTTTTCCACTTGGAGAGTGGCGCTTAGCGTGGGAAGAGGTGCCAACCATATCCCTCTTTGCTTCCTGCATGTTTCGAGGTCCCAAGTGCAAGTACATTTTGACTTCTTTGCTTTATGTGCTATCAATCATGTGGGCCCCTTTCTCTCACCTGAAAATGAAACTGAAACCCCATCAGTAATACCAAAAGAACCCTCCATATTCCTTTTTAATATGAGTGAGTGAATTTTCAACTGATGGGTGTCCCTTGGGACACCAAACTTAATCCCATTGCATCTTAATAAATTGGGTTCATCATTGGATTTTTAATGTGTTCATACGAGGTAAAATGATACTAATCCTTCCATATTCTTCTAATTCTAACCTCTTATGAACACAATTAAACCAATTTATGCTCTTACCAATGTATTAAATGCTTCCAAATTGAGTAATATTGGGCCTGCTTAGGTGATCCTTGTGTGGTGGTGGCCACACCAAACTTAATCTCTGGGCTTGCTCTTCAAAATTAATTTATCAAAATGGTGGTAAGCCTAGATTAAGTGGTTAAATGGCCACACCAAACTTAGCTTTTTAGCTAGTTCTCAGCCCAATTACTCATCATCAGTAAATGTATTCATCAAATTACATTTCCAGAATAGAAGGAATGAAGTGTAAGGGTCTTCTACTTATCAAAACTGACATTAAACTTCCTAATTTACCACTTGGGATCTACTTCTGAATGGCATTGCGACACAAATGTGAAACTGAACTAAACTATCTAAATAGACAAAATTAAGCTACTGCTAAGAAAATAGTAAATAAAAAGGATATAGGGTGTTGGGGTGCCCCCCAACTAGCGCTTCTTTATTGTCACTAGCTTGACACTCTTCCATCTTTAGTTGAGCTCGTAGCTCACTCTCTACTCCTCCAAAGAGCCTCCCAAGTAGTGTTTGAGTCTATGGCCATTGACAGTTGTTCCGGGGGTTACCTGAAACGAGTAGCTCGGACGTCTTGGTGAGGCCCGAGGTGGGGGTCAGGGACCCGAGCTTGATATGTGGAGTGGTTGGTGGTTGTACCTGCAATGACACTCCGATGCTTAAGTTAGCATGGGTCCAAGCTTCGAGCGCCGCTCCTTCTTTGTTCTTCTTCTCCGATTCTTTCTGTGGGTTTTTCCGGGGTTTCCTCTGCGCCGCCGTTTTTGTTCTCCTTGCATCGGAGCTCGTCGTCTTCTTCCTTTCTTCCAGGTTTGTTCTCGTCTTCATTTTCTTTGCGCACATATGCTTCTGTTTCTTTTTCTTCTATGCCTGGGTTGCCCCGAAAAGAGGGATGGAGTGCTCTTGATGTTCCACCCTTAATTGTTCAACATTGTGGCTCAAATCTTCTAAGGAAGTGTTGAGTTATTCCCAATAATTGTTGGGAGGAAAGTGCATCCCTTGAGGCATCTCTGGGATTTCTTGGTGATGAGCTTCCTCATGCGTCTCTTGGGTTCTGTTCCGGGGGTTACCTGAAACGAGTAGCTCGGACGTCTTGGTGAGGCCCGAGGTGGGGGTCAGGGACCCGAGCTTGATATGTGGAGTGGTTGGTGGTTGTACCTGCAATGACACTCCGATGCTTAAGTTAGCATGGGTCCAAGCAGATATTGAGTAGAATTAGAGTATGAGTTATACCTGGGTGCTCCAGTGTATTTATAGTAGTTGGTCGTGATCTTCCCTGGATAAGATATTCTTATCTTATCTTATCTTTTGGGAGTTTTATCCCTATCTTTGTGGAACCGCCTTTCTTTAGGCCCTTTCGGCCTTTAGGTTTTGGGCTTCGTTCCTTCTGATGGGCCTTCTTAGCTTATTTGTCCGAGGTCCGACCTCAGGCGTGGGCCTTGGGACGAGGTCGGACCTTCTATGAACTTTCCGAGTTTGGGGAACTCGGTCAGGGTATGAACAACAGTGAAAGTTCTCTGAGTCTTGTCCTCTATAAGCTCTACATGACCATAGGGAAACACTTTGAGTATGGTAAAGGGTCCTGACCATCGAGACTTAAGTTTTCCAGGGAAGAACTTGAGTCTTGAATTGTACAACAACACCTTTTGTACTTCAGTGAACTCCCTTCTCGCTATCCTCTGATCATGCCATTTTTTTGTGTTCTCTTTGTAGATTTTTGCATTCTCATATGCTTGGTTCCTGAACTCTTCCAGTTCATTGAGTTGCATAAGTCTCCTTTCTCCAGCAGCTTGCTCATCAAAGTTTAGCATTTTTAGAGCCCAAAATGCTCTATATTCAAGCTCAACTGGTAAGTGACAAGCCTTGCCATATACTAGTTGGTATGGGGACATCCCAATGGGTGTCTTATACGCTGTCCTGTAGGCCCATAAGGCATCATCCAACTTCTTGGACCAATCCTTTCTTGAGCTTCCAGCAATTTTTTCAAGAATTCTTTTTAGTTCCCTATTTGAAATCTCGGCTTGCCCGTTGGACTGTGGGTGGTATGCAGTTGCCACCTTGTGCTTGACTCCATACCTGAGAAGGAGTGTCACAAGTTGTTTATTGCAGAAGTGTGTCCCTCTATCACTAATGAGGGCTCTAGGAACTCCAAATCTGTTGAAGATGTTCCTTCTCAAGAAGCTTATTACAATCTTGTTGTCATTTGTCGCAATGGCTATGGCTTCTACCCATCTTGAAACATAATCGACAGCCACCAATATGTAACTATTTGAGTGGAAAGATGGGAAGGGTCCCATAAAGTCAATTCCCCAAACATCAAATAGTTCAAGCTCTAGTATGAATTACTGTGGCATCTCATTTCTCTTGGTTAGGTTACCGGCTCTTTGGCATTCATCACATATTGACACCAATTTTTTAGCATCCGTGAACATTGTTGGCCAGTAAAATTCGGATTGAAGCACCTTTGCTGCATTTCTTTCTCCACTGAAATGGCCTCCATATGCGGATCCATGGCACTGCCAAAGTACTTCCTGCCCTTCCTCATGGGAGACACACCTTCTTAAGATTCCATCAGCATACTTTCTGAACAAATAGGGGTCATCCCAGATGTAGTGTTTGGCATCTTTGATTAGCTTTCTCCTCATGTGTTTGTTGATGTTGTTTGGTAGTTTCCCAATAGCCTTGAAGTTAGCTATGTATGCAAACCAAGGGGCTACTTGGATCATCATCAACTGCTCATCAGGGAAGCTCTCATTCACTGCAAATTGGTGTGCTTTTTCTTCTCCTTGTGGAATCCTTGAGAGGTGGTCAGCCACTTTATTCTCTGCTCCACTCCTGTCTTTAATCTCAATGTCAAACTCTTGGAATAGCAGGATCCATCTTATTAATCTGGCCTTAGATTCTTGTTTGGTAAGTAAGTACTTGAGTGCTACATGATCAGTGAATACAATTACTTTAGAGCCAATAAGATATTATCTAAACTTGGCAAAAGCAAAGACTATGGCTAAAAGTTCTTTCTCTGTAGTGGTGTAGTTCCTTTGATTCTCATTAAGGACCTTGATAGCATAGTAAATAACATGTACTAGCTTGTCTTTCCTCTGTCCTAGAACAGCACCAATAGAAAAATCAGATGCATCATATATTAATTCGAAGGGAAGATCCCAACTAGGTGGTGCTATAATAAATGCAGGGGAGAGTCTATTCTTAAGTTCATCAAAGGCTACCATACACTCTCTATCAAAGACAAATGGGGTATTTGAGACAAGTAGGTTGCTAAGAGGTTTTGCAATCTTTGAAAAATCTTTAATAAACCTCATATAGAACCCAGCATGTCCCAAAAAACTCCTGATTACCTTGACATTGCAAGGTGGAGGTAACTTCTCTATTACTTCCACCTTTGCATTGTCCACTTCTATGCCATTTTTAGAAATCTTGTGACCAAGAACCACCCTCTCAGTTACCATAAAATGGCATTTCTCCCAGTTCAAAACCAGGTTGGTTTCTTGGCACCTTTTTAGCACCAGGGCAAGATGACATAGGCAATCAGAATATGAGTTTCCAAACACGGAAAAGTCGTCCATGAACACTACTATGAACTTCTCAACCATGTCTGAAAAGATGGAGAGCATGCACCTTTGGAATGTTGCAGGTGCATTGCACAATCCAAAGGGCATTCTCCTATAAGCAAAGACTCCATAGGGACAAGTAAAAGATGTTTTCTCCTGGTCTTGTGATCTACAACTATTTGGTTGTAGCCAGAGTAACCATCCAGGAAGCAGTAGTATTCATGCCCTCCGAGTCTTTCAAGCATCTGGTCCATGAAGGGCAAGGGAAAGTGGTATTTTCGGGTAGCTTCATTGAGTTTTCGATAGTCAATGCACATATGCCATCCCGTCACTGTCCTTGTGGGTATCAGTTCATTCTTTTCATTTGACACAACGGTGATCCCTCCCTTCTTTGGGACTACTTGCACCGGGCTTACCCAAGAACTGTCTAAGATGGGGTAAATCACCCTTGCTTGCCACAACTTCAACACTTCTTTTTGAACCACTTCATTCATGGTTGGATTCAGCCTCCTTTGTTGTTGCCTTGAAGGTTTGGCATCTTCCTCAAGTAGGATCTTGTGCATGCATATTAGAGGACTGATCCCTTTTAAATCTGAAAGTGTCCAGCCTATAGCATCCTTGTGTTGTCTTAGCATTTGGATAAGTTTCTCTTTTTGTTCTTTACTCAAGCTTGAATTGATGATCATTGGGTAAGTGTTGTTGTCACCCAAGTATGCATATTTCAAGCTTGGTGGTAGGGTCTTCAGCTCTAATTTAGGTACCTCCACTTCCTTGTTATCCTTATGGTTCAGCATGTCCGAATTTTCCCTGGTTCCTTGTGGTAGTTCTCCACTTGATGCTTGTTGTTCTAGCTCCATAGTTCCTTCAGATTGTTCTTCTTCCAAAACTCCTTGAATTATCTGTTCGATGGTGTCTACCATTATGCACTCTCCTATGCTAATTGCCTTAAAGACGTTGAAGACCATCTTTTCTTCATGCAATCTCAAGACTAGTTCCCCTTTTTGTACATCAATGATGGCTCCAGCAGTAGCTAGGAATGGCATTCCTAGGATGATTGATGTGTTAGCCTCTTTTTCCATATCTAGCACAACAAAGTCGGCTGGGAAAATGAATTCTCCCACTTTCACCAACAAGTCTTCCACTACCCCATGTGGAAACTTAAATATTCTGTCAACCAATTGGAGTGCCATTCTTGTTGGTTTGGCCTCCTCAATCTTCATCCTCCTCATCATGGTTAGAGACATGAGATTGATGCTAGCTCCCAGGTCACATAAGGCTTTTTCAATATTGATATCCCCTATGATGCAGGGGATTTGAAAACATCCTGGGTCCTTCATTTTCTGAGGAAGTTTCTTTTGTATGATGGCACTACACTCCTTTTCAGCACTATGGTCTCTTTTTCTTCCCAGTTTCTTTTTCTTGTCCTGAGCTCCTTCAAAATTTTGGCATAAAGTGGCATTTGCTCTAATGTTTCAGCAAATGGTATGTTGATTTAGAGCTTCCTGAAGATCTCTAAGAATCTAGAGAACTGGCCATCCTTCCCATCTTTCCTCAGCCTCTGTGGGTATGGTGCCTTTGGCACATAAGGCTTCAAGGTTGGCTTTGGTGAAGGTGGGGCAGGGGCCTCTTCTTCGTTCTTGTTTCCATATTTTTCTGCAACCTCTTCTACTTGGTTGCTCTTGCTTGTGGTTACTTCTTCTGTAAATTTTTCGCTTCTGAGTGTAATAGCCTTGTATTTCCCTCTTGGATTGGCCATGGTGTCACTGGGAAATGTATGTGTGGGCATTGGGATTTGCTTGGATAGAATTCCCACCTGTGCTTCCAGCTTTGAGATTGCTGATAGGCAAAATTGTGATTTACTCTTTTTCATAACTTGAACAATTCTTAGCAATGGCTCCAAAAACTTAGTGCACACTACTATGGTTCACTCACATTCTTCACAACTTCACACAACTAACCAGCAAGTGCACTGGGTCGTCCAAGTAATAAACCTTACGTGAGTAAGGATCGATCCCATGGAAATTGTTGGTATGAAGCAAGCTATGGTCATCTTGTAAATCTCAGTTAGGCTTATTCAAATGATTATAATGGTTTTCAAAAATTAATAATAAATAAAGCATAAAATAAAGATAGAGATACTTATGTAAATCATGGATGAGAATTTCAGATAAGTGTATGAAGATGCTTTGTCCCTGTTGAATCTCTGCTTTCCTACTGCCTTCCTTCAATCCTTCATACTCCTTTCCATGGCAAGCTGTATGTAGGGCATCACCGTTGTCAATGGCTACATCCCATCCTCTCAATGAAAATAGTCCAAATGCTCTGTCACAGCACGGCTAATCATCTGTCGGTTCTCGATCATGTCGGAATAGAATCCATTGATTCTTTTGCGTCTATCACCATGCCCAACAATCACGAGTTTGAAGCTCGTCACAGTCATTCAATCCTTGAATCCTACTTGGAATACCACAGACAAGGTTTAGACTTTCCGGATTCTCAAGAATGGCCGCCAATAATTCTAGCTTATACCACGAAGACTCTGATTAAGGAATCCAAGAGATACTCGCTCGTTCTAAGGTGGAACGGAAGTGGTTGTCAGTCACGCGTTCATAGGTGAGAATGATGATGAGTGTCACGGATCATCACATTCATCATGTTGAAGTGCAACGAATATCTTAGAACAAGAATAAGCTGAATTGAATAGAAAATAGTAGTAATTACATTAAAACTCGAGGTACAGCAGAGCTCCACACCCTTAATCTATGGTGTGTAGAAACTCCACCGTTGAAAATACATAAGTGATGGTACAGGCATGGCCGAATGGCCAGCCCCCATGAAGGTCTAAAATTGCATACACTGATTAAAGATCAATCAAAAGACCGAATGGTCAAAAGACTTGACACTTAGTACAATAGTAAAAAGTTCTATTTATACTAAACTAGCTACTAGGGTTTACAGAAATAAGTCTAAGTGCAGAAATCCACTTCCGAGGCCCACTTTGGTGTGTGCTTGGGCTGAGCTTGAGCTTTACACATGCAGAGGCTTCTTTTGGAGTTAAACGCCAAGTAGAAACATGTTTTTGGTGTTTAACTTTGGTTTGTGACGTGTTTCTGGCGTTTTACTCCAGAATGCAGCATAGAACTGGTGTTGAACGCCAGTTTGCGTCATCTAAACTCGAACAAAGTATGGACTATTATATATTGCTGGAAAGCTCTGGATGTCTACTTTCCAACGCCGTTAAGAGTGCAAGGAGGTCAGGATCCAACAACATCAGCAGTCCTTTTTTAGCCTGAATCAGATTTTTGCTCAGGTCTCTCAATTTCAGCTAGAAAATACCTGAAATCACAGAAAAACACACAAACTCGTAGTAAAGTCCAGAAATGTGAATTTTGCACAAAAACTAATGAAAACATCCCTCAAAGTAGCTAGATCCTACTAGAAACTACCTAAAAACAATGCCAAAAAGCGTATAAATTATCCGCTCATCACAACACCAAACTTAAATTGTTGCTTGTCCCAAGCAACTGAAAATCAAAGAGGATAAAAAGAAGAGAATATACTATAAATCTCAAAACATTAATGAATATTAGTTCTAATTAGATGAGCGGGACTTGTAGCTTTTTGCTTCTGAACAGTTTTGGCATCTCACTTTATCCTTTGAAGTTTAGAATGATTGGCATCAATAGGAACTCAAAGTTCAGATAGTGTTATTAATTCTCCTAGTTAAGTATGTTGATTCTTGAACACAGCTACTTTTATGAGTCTAGGCTGTGGCCCTAAGCACTTTGTTTTCCAGTATTACCACCGGATACATAAATGCCACAGACACATGACTTGGTGAACCTTTTCAGATTGTGACTCAGCTTTGCTAAAGTCCCTAGTTAGAGGTGTCCAGAGCTCTTAAGCACACTCTTTTTGCTTTGGATCACGACTTTAACCACTCAGTCTCAAGCTTTTCACTTGGACCTGCATGCCACAAGCACATGGTTAGGGATAGCTTGATTTATCCGCTTAGACCTGGATTTTATTTCCTTGGGCCTTCCTATCCATTAATGCTCAAAGCCTTGGATCCTTTTTACCATTGCCTTTTGGTTTTAATGGCTATTGGCTTTTTCTGCTTGCTTTTTCTTCTTTTTTTTTTATTTTTTCGCCACTTTTTTTTCGCAAGCTTTTGGTCTTCACTGCTTTTTTTTGCTTCAAGAATCAATTTTTTTTTATTTTTCAGATTATCAATAACATTTCTCTTATTCATCATTCTTTCAAGAGCCAACAATTTTAACATTCATAAACAACAAGATAAAAAAATATGCACTGTTCAAGCATTCATTCAGAAAACAAAAAGTATTGTCACCACATCAATATAATTAAGCTAATTTCAAGGATGAATTCGAAACTCATGTACTTTTTATTCTTTTGTATTAGAGCATTTTTCATTTAAGGGAGGTGAAGGATTCATGGAATTATTCATAGCCTTAAGACATAGAAACTAGACACTAATGATCATGTAATAAAGACACAAACATAGATAAATATGAAGCTTAAAACCGAAAAAAATAGAGAAATAGGAACAAGGAAGTTAAGGAATGAGTCCACCTTAGTGATGGTGGCGTCTTCTTCTTGAAAGACCAATGATGTCTTTGAGCTCCTCTATGTCTCTTCCTTGCCTTTGTTGCTCCTCCCTCATAGCTCTTTGATCATCTCTAATCTCATGGAGAATGATGGAGTGCTCTTGGTGTTCCACCCTTAATTGGTTCATATCATGACTCAATCCTTCTAGAGAAGTGTTGAGTTGTTCCCAATAGTTATTTGGAGGAAAGTGCATCCCTTGAGGCATCTCAGGGATTTCTTGATGATGAGCTTCTTCATGCGTCTCTTGAGATCCATGGATGGCCTCTCTTGTTTGCTCCATCCTCTTCTTAGTGATGGGCTAGCCCTTTTCAATGAGGATGTCTCCTTCTATGACAACTCCAACTGAGTAGCATAGATGGCAAATAGGATGAGGAAAAGCTAGCCTTGCCATGGTGGAGGACTTTTCGGCTACTTTGTAGAATTCAAGAGAGATGACTTCATGAACTTCTATTTCCTCTCCAATCATGATGCTATGGATCATGATGGCCTGATCCACAGTTACTTCGGATCGGTTGCTAGTGGGGATGATGGAGCGTTGGATGAATTCCAACCATCCTCTAGCCACAGGCTTAAGGTCCAGTCTTTTCAATTGAACCGGCTTGCCTTTTTAGTCTCTTTTCCATTGAGCTCCTTCCACACATATGTCCATAAGGACTTTGTCAAACCTTTGATCAAAGTTGACCCTTCTAGTGTAAGGGCGTGCATCTTCTCGCATCATAGGCAAGTTGAACGTCAACCTTACATTTTCCGGACTGAAATATAAGTATTTTCCTCGAACCATTGTAAGATAATTCTTTGGATTCGGGTTCATACTTTGATCATGGTTCCTAGTGATCCCTGCATTGGCATAGAACTCTTGAACCATTAAGATTTCAATTTGTTGAATGGGGTTGGTCAGAACTTCCCAACCTCTTCTTTGGATCTCATGTCGGATCTCCGGATGCTCATTTTTCTTGAGCATGAAAGGGACCTCAGGGATCACCTTCTTCTTGGCCAAAACTTTATAGAAGTTGTCTTGATGGACCTTTGAGATGAATCTCTCCATCTCCCATGACTCGGAGGTGGAAGCTTTTGTCTTCCTTTTCCTCTTTCTAGAGGTTTCTCTGGCCTTAGGTGCCATAGATGGTTATGGAAAAACAAAAAGGCTATGCTTTTACCACACCAAAATTAGAATGTTGCTCGCTCTCGAGCAAATAAAAGAAAGTATAGAAGAAGAAGAAGAAGATATAAAGGAGAGGGAGAGGGGTGTGTATTCGGCCAAGGGAGAGAAGAGAGGGTTGTGATGTGTGAAAATGAAGAAGGATAGAGGGGTTTATATAGTGGAGGGAGAGGGTAGTAGGTTCGGTCATTATGGTAGGTTTGGATGGGAAAGGGATTTTGAATTTGAAGGTAGGTGGAGTTTATAGGGAAGAGTGGATGGATGTGAGAAAGAGTGTTATTGGATTGTGTGAAGAAGATAGAATGTGAGTTGAGGTAGGTAGGGATCCTGTGGGGTCCACAGATCCTAAGATGATCCTGTGGGATCTACAGATCCTGAGGTGTCAAGGATTTATCATCCCTGCACCAATGAGGCGTGTAAAACGCCCTCTGCATGCAATCCTGGCATTCAACGCCAGATTGATGCTTGTTTCTGGCGTTCAACGCCAGCTCTATGCTTGTTTTGGGCGTTCAACGCCAATCTGCAGCATGTTTCTGGCGTTAAACGTCAGTTCCATGCTTGTTTCAGGCGTTTAACACCAGCTCTCCTCAAGGTATAATCCTGGCATTTAAATGCCAGACTGCTGCTTGTTTCTGGCGTTCAATGCCAGATTCATGCTCTGTTCTGGCGTTGAACGCCAGCCAGATGCTCTTTACTGGCGTTTAAAAGCCAGTAAGCTCTTCCTCCAGGGTGTGCTGTTTCTTCTACTGTTTTTGATTCTGTTTTTAATTTTAGTAATTGTTTTGTGACTCCACATGATCATGAACCTAATAAAACATAAAAGAACAATAAAAATATAGATAAATAAAAATTGGGTTGCCTCCCATTAAGCGCTTCTTTAATGTCAATAGCTTGACAGTGAGCTCTCACGGAGCCTCACAAATCCTCAGAGCATTGTTGGGACCTCCCAACACTAAACTTAGAGTTTGAATGTGGAGGTTTAACACCAAACTTAGAGTTTGGTTGTAGCCTCTCAACACCAAACTTAGAGTTTGATTATGGGGGCTCTGTTTGACTCTATATTGAGAGAAGCTTTTCATGCTTCATCTCTATGGTTGCAAAGGAAGATCCTTAAGCTTTAAACACCAGGTAGTCCTCATTCAATTGAAGGACTAGCTCTCCTCTGTCAACATCAATCACAGCTCCTGCTGTGGCTAAGAAGGGTCTTCCAAGGATGATGGATTCATCCTTATCCTTCCTAGTGTCTAAGATTATGAAATCAGCAGGGATGTAAAGGCCTTTAACCTTTACCAACACGTCCTCTACCAATCCATAAGCTTGTCTTATTGACTTGTCTGCCATCTCTAATGAGAATGTGGCATCCTGTACCTCAAAGATCCTTAGTTTTTCCATTACAAAGAGTGGCATAAGATTTATGCCTGACCCCAAGTCACACAAAGCCTTCTCAAAGATCATGGTGCCTATGGTACAGGGCATTAAGAATTTACCAGGATCTTGTTTCTTTTGAGGTAAAGTTTGCTGAACCCATGTATCTAGTTCACTAATGAGCAAGGGAAGTGCATCTTCCCAAGTCTTATTACCAAACAACTTGGCATTCAGCTTCATGATAGCTCCTAGATATTTAGCAACTTGCTCTCCAATTACATCTTCATCCTCTTTAGAGGAAGAATAGTTTTCAGAGCTCATGAATGGAAGAAGGAGGTTTAAAGGAATCTCTATGGTCTCTATATGAGCCTCAGATTCCTTTAGGTCCTCAATAGGGAACTCCTTCTTGTCTGGGAGACATCCCATGAGGTCTTCCTCATTGGGATTCATGTCCTCCCCTTCCTCTCTAGGTTCGGCCATTTTGATTATGTCAATGGCCTTGCACTCTCTTTTTGGATTCTCTTCAGTATTGCTTAGGAGAGTACTAGGAGGAGTTTTAGTGATTTTCTTACTCAGCTGGCCCACTTGTGCCTCCAAATTTCTGATGGATGACCTTGTTTCACTCATGAAGCTTAAAGTGGCCTTAGACAGATCAGAGACTATGTTTGCTAAGCTAGAGGGACTTTGCTCAGAATTATCTGTCTGTTGCTGAGAAGATGATGGAAAAGGCTTGCTATTGCTAAGCCTGCTTCTTTCATTATTATTAAAGCCTTGTTGAGGCTTTTGTTGATCCTTCCATGAGAAATTTAGATGATTTCTCCATGAGAAATTATAGGTGTTTCCATAAGGTTCACCCATGTAATTTACCTCTGCCATTGCAAGGTTCTCAGGATCATAAGCTTCTTCTTCAGAAGATGCCTCTTTAGTACGGTTGGATGCATTTTGCCATCCATTTAGACTTTGAGAAATCATGTTGACTTGTTGTGTCAACATTTTGTTCTGAGCCAATATGGCATTCAAAGCATCAATTTCAAGAACTCCCTTCCTCTGAGGTGTCCCATTACTCACAGGATTTCTCTTAGAAGTGTACATAAATTGGTTATTTGCAACCATGTCAATGAGTTCTTGAGCTTCTGCAGGTATTTTCTTTAGGTGAATGGATACACCTACAGAATGGTCCAGTGACATCTTAGAGAACTCAGATAGACCATAATAGAATATATCCAAAATGATCCACTCTGAAAGCATGTCAGAAGGACACCTTTTGGTTATCTGCTTGTATCTTTCCCAAGCTTTATAGAGGGATTCACCATCTTTTTGTTTGAAGGTCTGAACATCCACTCTAAGCTTGCTTAGCTTTTGAGGAGGAAAGAACTTAGCCAAGAAGGTCGTGACCAGCTTATCCCAAGAGTCCAGGCTATCTTTAGGTTGTGAGTCCAACCATGTTCTAGCTCTGTCTCTTATAGCAAAAGGGAAAAGCATGAGCCTGTAGACTTTAGGATCTACTCCATTAGTCTTAACAGTCTCACAGATCTGCAAGAACTCAGTTAAGAACTGATAGGGATCTTCTGATGGAAGTCCATGAAACTTGCAGTTCTGTTGCATTAGAGCAACTAGTTGAGGTTTCAGGTCAAAATTGTTTGCTCCAATGGCAGGGATTGAGATGCTTCTTCCATCAAATTTGGAAGTAGGTGTAGTATAGTTGATGAGCAGATATTTTATACGTTTTTTGGGGGTAATTTCATGTAGATTTTAGTATATTTTAGTTGGTTTTTAGTAGATTTTTATTAATTTTTAGGAAAAAATCATATTTCTAGACTTTACTATGAGTTTATGTATTTTTCTGTGATTTCAGGTATTTTTCTGGCTGAAATTGAGAGAGCTGAGCAAAAATCTGATTTAGGCTGAAAAAGGACTGCTGATTGGTACACGAAATTGCAATCACACTTTTGCAATTTCGCACAACCAGCAAGTGCACTGGGTCGTCCAAGTAATACCTTACGTGAGTAAGGGTCGATCCCATGGAGATTGTCGGCTTGAAGCAAGCTATGGTTATCTTGTAACTCTTAGTCAGGATATCAATAATTATCAGGGTTGATTGTAAAAAGCAAAAGAACATGAAATGAGTACTTGTTTTGCAGTAGTGGGGAACAGGTTGAGGTTTTGGAGATGCTCTGTCTTCTGAATCTATGCTTTCCTATTGTCTTCTTCTTCAAACACGCAAGGCTCCTTCCATGGCAAGCTGTATGTAGGGTTTCACCGTTGTCAATGGCTACCTCCCATCCTCTCAGTGAAAATGTTCAACGCGCTCTATCACAGCACGGCTAATCATCTGTCGGTTCTCAATTAGGTTGGAATAGAATCCAATGATTCTTTTGCGTTTGTCACTAACGCCCAGCCCTCAGAAGTTTGAAGCTCGTCACAGTCATTCAATCCTTGAATCCTACTCAGAATACCACAGACAAGGTTTAGACCTTCCGGATTCTCTTGAATGCCGCCATCAATTCTAGCTTATACCACGAAGATTCTGATTAAGGAATCCAAGAGATATCTACTCAATCTAAGGTAGAACGGAGGTGGTTGTCAGGCACACGTTCATAGTTGAGAAGTGATTCCATATATAACATTTGGGATGACCCTCACTTGTGGAAGAGGGAAGTATACCAAGTAATTCGAAGATGTATCCCGGAGTCCGAAATCCAACCCATTCTTGAAGCCTGCCATTCGTCCGAATGTGGTGGCCACTTTGGCCCACAAAGGACCGCAAAAAAGGTGTTGGATTGTGGATTCTGGTGGCCAACTTTATTCAAGTATGCTAACCGATTATGTGTGTCTTGCCATCAGTGTCAAAAGTCGGGAAACACATCCCAAAGGGATGAAATTCCTCAACAACCTATGTTATTTTGTGAGATATTTGATGTGTGGGGCATTGACTTTATGGGACCGTTTGCTAACTCAAGTGGGTATCTATATATTTTGTTAGCGGTTGACTACGTATCAAAGTGGGTAGAAGCCATACCTACCCGCCTTGACGACACCAATACCGTCATTTCTTTCATTAGGAATAACATTGTATGCCGCTATGGGTCGCCACGAGCAATCGTGAGCGACCAAGGATCCCACTTTTATAACAGGAAGGTAGAGGCACTGCTCAAGCGCTATGGAGTGGTGCATTAGGTTGCCACTGCTTATCATCCGCAAACCAACAAACAACCGGAAGTGTCCAGCCGGGAGATTAAAAGAATCTTGGATAAAGTAGTCAATCTGCAAAGGAAGGATTGGAGCGTCCAGTTAGGAGATGCACTATGGGCGTATAGAACGGCCTACAAGACTCCATTAGGGATGAGTCCCTTCCGGATCATCTATGGAAAGGCATGCCACCTTATAGTGGAAATTGAGCACAGAGCCTATTGGGTGGTAAAGCAATGCAACATGGATTTGACCCAAGCAGGAGTAGCCAGAAAATTACAGCTAGAGGAGCTCGAATGTTCGAGGAACGAAGCATATGAGAATGCCCGGATCTACAAAGAAAAGACTAAAGCATTCCATGACCATCACATCCGGAAAAAGGACTTCCAAGAAGGTGATGAGGTGCTCTTATACAATTCGAGGCTTCATTTCATGCCTGGCAAGCTCCGTTCTAGATGGGAAGGACCTTTCAAGGTAAAAGAGATAAAGCGCTATGGAGTGGTGAAATTGTTTGATCCTAAAAGTGAAGCAACCTTCAAAGTGAATGGACATAGAGTGAAGAAGTACCATGGCTACAAGCTCCCAAAGGAGCTAGAGGTGTTCCTATTGGAGGACGCACCTAAAGAAGGAGAAGTTTAAGCGACTAACCATCCAACTTATGGATGTTAAAGAAAAGTACTTGGTGGGAGGCACCCCATCGTGGTAAGATCTTCCTTGTATATACCACCTTGCTTTTTGTTTAAATTCTTGAGAATTTTGTGATTTCTTGATGTTGTTGATTGCATAGGAATTCTAGTTGTTGTTATTTTTGTTGGTTAACTAGGATGTTTAGAAAAGGTTTCATCATTTTGGTATGGATGACTTATTGAAATAGAGAGGATGCTATGTTTTGAATGATTTATGAATTTGTGAAGTGTTCTCTTGCATGCTAGCTAAAATACCTACCAAAACAAAAAAAAGAGAGAGAAGGCAAGAAAAGGCAGTTAGGCACTGACGCGCCAGCGCACTGCGCACGTCCGCGCCGGTGGTGCATTTCTACCCTTGGGCCTAAAACTCGAGAGTCATGCCCACTTCATGCCCATCTCATGCCAACCCCCACGCGCTAGCGTACATGCTGCTAGCGCGCCAACTTGCAATTTAGCAATCGACGCACCAGCGCACTGATCGCGTGCGTACCGATGGTGTGATCAGATCTCTCTGGTACAAATTCCAGAGAGTGGTGCCATGTTCGTGCCCAACCTGTGTCCGCACTGACGCGTCCGCGCATTTCGCGCGTCCGCACCAGTAGCTAACACCATCATGCACGCGCCAGCGCAGTATGCGCGCCCGCGTGCATGAGCTGCATGCCAACTCTGGTATAAAAACCAGAGAGTTATGCCAGTTTTGTGCCAGGAGCACATCTGTACTTACGCGAACACACCAAGGACGCGCTCGTGTCCCTTGCTCTTTCTTCACCTGCGTGTCAGCGCACTGTGCGCGCACGCGCAGGATGCGCGAATCAGTTTTAAAGCTATGCGCCCTACTTCTTCACCCCTCCTATTTTCTTTCTTAACTCCCTCTTCTTCTTTCTCCATCACCCCTCTTATCCTCTTCTCTTTCATACTCCACCATCATTCTCTCCTGCTACTCACCGGCGACCACCACCTTCTCCGGTGGCACTACATCTCTTCCATCTCCTTCTTATCTTTAACAAGAACATTAACCTTGTTCTTTTACACTTCTCAAGGTTCTACTTCCTCCCTATCTCATCTAGTGCTTTCTTTGCATCATTTCTTGTTCTAGTTAGATTCTTTGAATGTTGATTTACTTATTCTCTCTTTTAGTCACTTGATTACACCACTTGTTTTTTACTTGTTTACTCTTCTTTCTTTGTTATTCCCATGGATGTTGAATTTGAACTTTGATTACTTTGATGGATCTTCTTGATTGCTATTATTATCTTTGTGATGATGTTGTGTGATGATTGCTACTTTATTTCGGACTTCTAATTGGTTGAGTATCTCTTAACTGTTCATTGCTTGTTAATTGCACACCAAGTGTTCGAGGAAATGCACATATGCCATCTTGGGTAATTTTAATTATATATCTTCAATTTCGTGCTCCCTCCTCATTCACTTGCTTCTCTTCTAAGTGCATTGAACACATTTTACTTATTACTCGCTAATTAGAAACTTATTGAACATGACTTGCTCTTTGTTTTGGATGCTTGAGATCATTCCTCTCATGCCATGTTGCATGCTTTACTTCCTCTTGCATCCCATGCCAAGTGTTGTGACCTGTGCTTCTATGACTACTTTGTTGCACTATTCTTTTAGGGCACACATCCCACTTGCATGTTTATTAAGTTGATCCTTTGGGTTTTACAATTTCCTTCTTTCCCTTCCTTTTCAGGATGGCCACCACGAAAGGCAAGGAGAAAGCTTCAAGGAAACCAGCCGCAAAGAGGGCACTCCCAAAGTCACGCTCTAAGGCACACCCTTAATTAGGAGCCAAACCCCTATCTAAGAAGGCAAAAGCACCCGCTCCTATTGATGATAATGAAAAGAGCAAACCAGCAAAAGACTCTTCAAGGTTTCCCAACCGATTCTGTGAACTTATGTTTCCCTTCATGGTTGAGAGAAACTATCATGCTGAGCATCTACTCGTTCCACTGGACAAAGTTGCTCCTTATATTCTACCCCACATTGAACAGCGAAGATGGGAGTTTCTTCTGAGAAAATCACAAGAGGTCAACCTCTCATGGGTGGTAGAATTCTTCACTAACTACCATCTTCCCTCTCTTCAATCGGTATACGTGCGCCAGAAGCAAGTTTCGGTGTCGGAAGAGGCTATTCAGCAAGTGCTTAATGTCCTACCAGTACCAAGTGACATGGATGGCTACCAAGAGGTCTTACGTCAGCGGGAGAAGTTTGGATTTGATTGGAACTCGATCCTCCAAGTCATTGGTGAACCGGGAGCATCTTGGAACCATGGTCGGCTCTGAATGCGACCCAAGTGCATTGATGCACGTTCCCTCACTGTGGAAGCTAAGGCTTGGGCTCAGATCCTATCTCACTATGTCCTACCTAGCACCCACAAATCATCCTTCACGGTGGATCTCACCTTGCTTGTTTGGTGTGTCCTCACTGAGAGACCGGTGAACATTCCGCTTCTTGTCAAGAAAGCGATGGGTCAAATCTACGACTGGGGCAATTTGCCATTTCCAGCTTTGGTATCTGATTTAGTTGCTGCTGCGGGTATCCCTTGGGAAGCCACGGACACGAAAGCTATAATTCCGGCTAAGGGCGATGTGGTCCCAATCGGAAAATACTTACATCTTTCCATGAACAACCCAATCCTTGACATAGCCACACCACCTATTGTTCCTCCCATCTCATCATCACCACTGCAGCAAAGATCCACTCATCAAGGGATAGAAGATCTACACCAGAAGGTTGATAGATATAAGCGGCGCAACCAACGCCGATACACCTACATCAAGAAGCTTCTGCATTGTGTTAACCCTAGCATGAAGGAACTTGAAATATCCACATCCACCTCCAACCTAAGTGATGGGTGCTCTGATGAAGAGGATAGTGAAGGTTCCAGTTCCGACCATCCCTTGCGCATTCTTAGTAGCACGGAGGACCGTGCTAAATTCTAAGTGTGGGGAGGTCGTTCGACCGATCTCCATGGGTAACACTTTCTTCCCTTCAATACCCATGGATTTATTTCTTGCTCAGTAGTTAGTACATTGCATGTGTAGTTAGTTTTGCGTGTAAATATTCCTTGCATGATAGCTAGTCTCTATAGAGTTGCTTGGTCAAATAATAACTTCTTTTCCAAGAAATCGTGTTTTGGGATATCCTACCCTACCAAAAATTTTTATGTTGAACTTGCTTCAAGAATGTATTTTGGAAGATAGTGATTGAGCTAAGAACACAAGCATGTAAGTTTTAAGCCTATTGTATGGTTACATCTTTTAACTATTAAGTCACATTCTTGTGTGCATTATTCTCTCTCTATGATTTCAATCCTTGCTTTGTCTGATTCTATATGTCCATTACTTTGTGTATGAATGCATTTACATGATTGAGGCCATCATTTCAATAGTCACTCTTCCCAAATGGCCTTAACCCTTTTATCTACCATTGCTAACCAAATTTGATCCTATGATAAACTCTCTTTATTCCGAAAAAGAGCATATCAATGATGAGCGGATATTTTATACGCTTTTTGGGGGTAATTTCATGTAGATTTTAGCATGTTTTAATTAGTTTTTAGTAGAATATTATTAGTTTTTAGGCAAAAATCATATTTCTGGACCTTACTATGAGTTTGTGTAGTTTTCTATGATTTCAGGTATTTTCTGGCTGAAATTGAGGGAGCTGAGCAAAAATCTGAGTTAAGCTGAAAAAGGACTGCTGATGCTGTTGGATCCTGACCTCCCTGCACTCGGAACGAAATTTTTGGAGCTACAGGAATCCAATTGACGCGCTCTCAATTGGGTTGGAAAGTAGACATCCAGGGCTTTCCAGCAATATATAATAGTTCATACTTTTCGTGAAGATAGATGACGTAAACTGGCATTCAACGCCAGTCTGGCGTCCAGCGCCAGAAACAAGTTACAAGTTGGAGTTCAACGCCAGAAACAGGTTACAACCTGGCGTTGAACGCCCAAAACAGCCCAGGCACGTGAGAAGCTTAAGTCTCAGCCCCAGCACACACCAAGTGGGCCCCAGAAGTAGATTTCTGCACTATCTATCATAGTTTACTCATTTTCTGTAAACCTAGGTTATTAGTTTACTATTTAAACAACTTTTAGAGACTTAATTTGTATCTCATGACATTTTCAGATCTGAATTTTATACACTTTGATGGCATGAGTCTTTAAACTCCATTGTTGGGGGTGAGGAGCTCTGCAGCGTCTCAATGAATTAATGCAATCATTTCTATTTCTCCATTCAAACGTGTGTGTGTTCCTATCTAAGATGTCCATTCACGCTTAATTGTGAAGGAGGTGATGATCCGTGACACTCATCACCTTCCTCAATCCAAGAACGTGTGCCTGACAAACACCTCCATTCTACATTAGATTGAATGAGCATCTCTTAGCTTCCTTAATCAGAATCTTCTTGGTATAAGCTAGAACTGATGGCGACCACTCTTGAGGATCCGGAAAGTTTAAACCTTGTCTGTGGTATTCCGAGTAGGATTCAAGGATTGAATGGCTGTGACGTGCTTCAAACTCGCGATTGCTGGGCGTGATGACAAACGCAAAAGGATCAATGGATCCTATTCCAACATGATCGAGAACCAACAGCTGATTAGCCGTGCTGTGACAGAGCATCTGGACCGTTTTCACTGAGAGGATGGGAAGTAGCCACTGACAATGGTGACACCCTACATACAGCTTGCCATGGATGGAACTTTACAAACAATTGAGTTGAATATTACATTGCAGAAATTCAGAGGACAAAGCATCTCCAAAACTCCAATATATCCTCCATTAATAAAGTAACAATTACTTATTCCAAACACTTTTACTTCTTACAATTAAATCCAAAATAGTCTTATTGGCATCCTGACTAAGATTAATAAAATAAACATAGCTTGCTTCAAACCAATAATCTTCGTGGGATCGACCCTTACTCACGTAAGGTATTACTTGGACGACCCAGTGCACTTGCTGGTTAGTTGTACGGATTACAAATTCGAGCACCAAGTTTTTGGGCCGTTGCCGGGGATTATTCGAGTTTGAACAACTAAAGGTTTATTTTGTTGCTTAGATTAGGAATAATTTATTTTTGTTGTTATAGAGTCATTAAATTCTGAGTCCTTTATTCCCTTTTCAAAAATATATTATTTTTCTTTATCAATTTCTAATTTTCGTGAGTTTAGTGTCTTGTTCTAAGTTTGGTGTCAATTGCATGTTTTTCCTTACCTTTTAATTTTTTGAATTGCATGTTCTTGTTCTTCCTTGATCTTCAAATTGTTCTTGTCAATTTTTCTTGTTTGATCTTTGGTTTGTCTTGTTCTGTGTCTTTTCTTGTTTTTCTTGTGCTTTTTCAAAACATTAGTTTTCAAAAAAAAATTTATTCTTATCTATAAAAATAATACATCTTTAAAATACGTTACATTTTTAGCTCAGTTGGTTAGAGCGTTGGCTTATGTTCTTGGCAATTGGGTATCTTCTTTTTAAAATCTTTTCTTCAAAAATAATTTTTCTTGATTTAATCTTGTGCAAAACTCTAAGTTTGGTGTTTTCTTGTTAATTTTTCTTTAATTTTCGAAAATTTGTCTTGGTTTTCTAAAAATTTTTAAGTTTGGTGTTCCTTGGTGTTTTCCCTCCAAAAAAATCTTCATAAAAGTTTTCAAATTTTTAATTTTTAATTTTCTTTCTTTATTTATTTTATTTTTATTTTGATTTTTTATTTTATTTTATTTTATTTTATTATTTCAAAAATCAATTTTCTTTATACAATAAATTAAATAAAATAGACAATATCAACATCTATACCATCTCCCTTGCTCCATCATGGAACTAAGTGGAAATGAACGGTCCAGGAGGACTCTGGGGTCATATGCTAACCCCACTACTGCTTCATGTGGGAGTAGTATCTGTATACGCTCCATTGGAATTAGTAGCTTTGAGTTGAATCCTCAGCTCATTATCATGGTGCAGCAAAGCTGCTAGTATTCCGGTCTTCCACATGAAAAACCTACAGAGTTTTTGGCACAATTTTTACAAATTGCTGACACAGTGCATGATAAGGAAGTAGATCAGGATGTCTACAGATTACTATTATTTCCATTTGCTGTAAAAGATCAAGCTAAGAGGTGGTTAAATAACCAACCTAAGAACATCATAAAGACATGGAAACAGCTGTCATAAAAATTCCTGAATCACTATTTTCCTCCAAAACGGATGACACAACTAAGGCTAAGCATCCAAGGCTTCAAACAAGGAGATAATGAATCCCTTTATGATGCCTGGGAGAGATACAGAGAGATGCTAAGAAAATGCCCCTCTGAGATGTTTTCAGAGTGGGTGCAATTAGACATCTTCTACTATGGGCTTACAAAAAAAGCTCAGATTTATCTAGATCACTCAGCTGGTGGATCTATACGTATGAGAAAAACAATTGAAGAAGCTCAATAGCTTATTGATACAGTTGCCAGAAATCAGCATCTATACCTAAGCAGTGAATCTTCCATGAAAGAAGAAGCTCAAACAGTAACTGCGAAACTCAGTCCTATAGATCAGGCTAATGAATTCAATCAGCAATTAGACATTCTAACTCAGTAGCTAGCCGAATTCACAATTAGATTTTCTAACTCAGCAGCTAGCCGAATTCAAGGAAATATTACAGGAAACAAGAATGGCTAACAGGAACATGGAAGTACAATTAAAGCAGACAGAAAAGTAACTGTCAAAACAAATAACAGAAGAATGCCAAGCAGTTCAATTAAGAAGTGGGAAAACATTAAATACCTCACTTCAAAGTAGCAGGAAGCCAAGAAATGAACAAATGGCTACTCAAAATCCCTCTGAGGACAATCAGAGCCCAGAGAGGAATAAGGCTGGCGCTGAATGCTCAGACCATGCTCATTCCTGGCGTTCAATGCCAGAAACAAGCATGAATCTGGTGTTGAATGCCCAAGGGGAGAACAGTTTTGGTGTTCAAACGCCAGTAACAGATAAGGAGTTGGCGTCTAACGCCACTCCAGCTTCCACCCCTGGCATTCAAACGCCAGTGGGGGATCAGTCACATACAAGTGCTGATGACAACCCTTCTAAAAAGGCTTCCCAACCCACTTCT
>NC_029778.3:40735035-40735487 GCF_000817695.3 Arachis duranensis
CAAATACCCTCTTATGCTAAGTTCATGAAAGAGATCTTAAGTCATAAGAAGGATTGGAGAGAAACTGAAAAAGTTTACCTCACTGAAGAATGCAGTGCAGTTATCCTAAAAAGCTTACTTGAGAAGCTTAAGGATCCCGGAAGCTTTATGATACCATGCACATTAGAGGGTACCTGTACCAAGTAGGCTCTATGTGATCTTGGGGCAAGTATCAACTTAATACCTGCATCTATTATCACAAAGCTTGGTTTGACTGAAGAAGCCAAACCAACCCGGATATGTCTTCAACTTGCTGATGGCTCCATTAAATACCCATCAGGCGTGATTGAAGACATGATTGTCAAGGTTGGGCCATTTGCCTTTCCTACTGACTTTGTGGTGCTGGAAATGGAGGAACACAAGAGTGCAACTCTCATTCTTTGAAGACCTTTCCTAGCAACTGGCCGAACCCT
>NC_029778.3:40735660-40736499 GCF_000817695.3 Arachis duranensis
AGGTCAATATGGCTGAGAGTCTCGAATCAGAGCTAGAGGACATCTTTAAAGATGTTCAGCCTGATTTGGAGGAATTAGAGAGAATAATAGAAACTCTGAAAATCCCTCAGGAAGAGGAGAAACCTCCCAAACCCGAGCTCAAACCATTACCACCATCCCTAAAATATGCATTTTTGGGAGAAGATGATACCTTTCCTGTAATCATAAGCTTTACCTTAGAGCCATAGGAAGAGCAAGCACTAATTCAAGTGCTAAGAACACACAAGACAGCTCTTGGGTGGTCCATCAGTGATCTTAAGGGCATTAGCCCAGCCAGATGCATGCACAAGATCCTATTGGAGGGTGACGCCAAGCCATTGGTCCAACCACAAAGGCGGCTGAATCCAGCCATGAAGGAAGTGGTGCAGAAAGAGGTCACTAAATTACTAGAGGCTGGGATTATTTATCCTATTTCTGACAACCCTCGGGTAAGCCCTGCCCAAGTCGTCCCTAAGAAAGGTGGCATGACAGTGATCCATAATGAAAAAATGAACTAGTTCCTACAAGAATAGTTACAGGTGAAAGAATGAACTGGTTCCTACGAGAACAATTACAGGGTGGCGTATGTGCATTGACTATAGAAGACTCAATACAGCCACCAGAAAGGATGATTTTCCTTTACCATTCATAGACCAGATGCTAGAAAGACTAGCAGGTCATGAATACTACTGCTTCTTGGATGGATATTCAGGTTATAATAAAATTGCAGTAGATCCCCAGGATCAAGAGAAAACAGCATTCACATGTCCATCTGGAGTATTTGCATACAAAAGGATGCCATTTGGCCTGTGCAATGCACT
>NC_029778.3:40736688-40737663 GCF_000817695.3 Arachis duranensis
TGGTTTTAAACTGGGAGAAGTGTCACTTTATGGTAACTGAAGGAATTGTCCTTGGGCACAAAATTTTGAACAAGGGAATAGAGGTGGATCAATCTAAGGTAGAGTTAATTGAAAAATTACCACCACCTGCCAATGTTAAGGCAATCAGAAGCTTTCTGGGGCATGCAAGATTCTATAGGAGGTTTATAAAGGATTTTTCAAAAATCGCCAAACCACTGAGCAACCTGCTAGCTGCTAACACACCATTTATCTTTGATAAAGGGTGTCTGCAGGCATTTGAGACTCTGAAAGCTAAATTGGTCACAGCACCAATCATCTCTGCACCAAACTAGACATTGCCATTTGAACTAATGTGTGATGCCAGTGACCATGCCATTGGTGCAGTGTTGGGACAGAGGCATGACAAGTTTCTGCACGTCATTTACTATGACAGTCGTGTTTTAAATGATGCACAGAAGAATTACACAACTACAAAAAAAGAGCTGCTTGCAGTGGTTTACGCCATTGACAAATTCAGATCCTATTTAGTAGGATCAAAAGTGATTGTGTACGCTGATCATGCTGCTCTTAAATATCTACTCACAAAGCAGGATTCAAAACCCAGACTTATAAGATGGGTGTTGCTTCTGCAAGAGTTTGATATAGAAATAAGAGACAGAAAAGGGACAGAGAATCAGGTAGCAGACCACCTGTCCCGAATAGAACCAGTAGAAGAAGCGTTCATCCCTCTTACTGAGATCTCTGAAAACTTTCCGGATGAGCTACTCTTTGCCATCCAGGAAGTGCCATGGTTTGCAGACATTGCAAACTACAAGGCAGTGAGATTCATACCCAAAGAATAAAGTAGGCAGCAATCAAAGAAGCTGATCACGGATGCAAAGTATTATCTTTGGGATGAGACGTATCTCTTTAAGAGATGTGCAGACGGAGTAATCCGTAGATGTGTGCCTAAAAAAGAAGCGCAGAAGATTCTAT
>NC_029778.3:40737674-40738002 GCF_000817695.3 Arachis duranensis
TAAAGAAGAAGCACAGAAGATCCTATGGCATTGCCATGGATCACAATATGGAGGACATTTTGGAAGTGAGCGAACAACCACAAGAGTCCTTCAATGTGGCTTCTACTGGCCTACTCTCTATAAAGATTCCCGAGTGTTTGTACTTAATTATGACAGTTGCCAAAGATCTGGTAATTTGCCTCACAGTTATGCCATGCCTCAACAAGGGATCTTGGAGATTGAGTTGTTTGATGTATGGGGTATTGACTTCATGGGACCTTTCCCACCATCATACTCAAACACTTATATTCTGGTGGCAGTGGATTATGTATCCAAATGGGTGGAAGCC
>NC_029778.3:40740232-40744159 GCF_000817695.3 Arachis duranensis
TCCAAGCTTAATTTCTATGCTCTGCAGAGATGCCGGAGTGAAGATGGGAATAACAGAGTATATCTCAGTTGAGAGGCCAATCACTAAAATATCAATGGAAAGACAACAGCTGCAGGATGATCCAATCAAAAGGAGAGCACAAGAAGTCCTCCCAGAACTTCCTCAATTTGAATATTGGGAACATCTTGAGGCATCTATTTCCAAATTGCAAGAAGCTATGAACCAAATAAAGGAAGAATAGAACAATCAAAGTAGCATGCTTTGCAAACTGCTTAAGGAACAAGAAGAGCAAGGGCATGATTTAAGGGAGCTGAAGCGCCAGAAATTAATCCTTGAAGGACCAAGCACCCCACATATCAGAGGAACATCCACTTCCCAAAACACAGGTTGTTGAGTTCTAATTTTAGCTTTAACTACTGTGATAGTGTTATTTTAGAAATTTACCTTAGAAGTTATACAGTAGTAGTAGTAGTAATTAGCATATCTATTCTGGTTTTATTTCCAATTAAGTTATAAATTATTTTTCTCATAATCATCATCAGACATGAATAAAATAGTAGATTCTTAGAATAAAGAAGTAATTTATATTTTTCGAGTTCTTAATAATAAAAATTATAATTAAACTATATGTGGTGGCAACACTTTTTGTTCTCTGAATGAATGCTTGAACAGTGCATATTTTATCCTGAATTTTACGAATGTTGGCTCCTGAAAGAATGAGGAACACGAAAAATATTATTGATGATCTGAAAAGTCATGAATTTGATTCTAGAAGCAAGAAAAAGCAGTGAAAAAAAAACTTGTACAAGAAATCATTGGATCAAGAAAAAGAAAAAGCCAACAGCCCTTAAAACCAAAAGACAAGGGTGAAATGGATCCAAGGCTTTAAGCATCAGTGGATAGGAGGGCCCAAGGAAGTAATTTCAGGCCTAAGCGGCTAAATCAAGCTGTCCCTAACCATGTGCTTGTGGCATGCAGGTCCAAGTTAAAAACTTGAGACTGAGTGGTTAAAGTCGTGATCCAAAGCAAAAAGAGTGTGCTTAAGAGCTCTGGACACCTCTAACTGGGGACTCTAGCAAAGCTGAGTCACAATCTGAAAAGGTTCACCTAGTCATGTGTCTGTGGCATTTATGTATCTGGTGGTAATACTGGAAAACAAAGTGCTTAGGGCCACGGTCAAGACTCATAAAGTAACTGTGTTCAAGAATCAACATACTAAACTAGGAGAATCAATAATACTATCTGAATTCTAAGTTCCTATGGATGCCAATCATTCTGAATTTCAAAGGATAAAGGGAGATGCCAAAACTGTGTAGAAACAAAAAGCTACTAGCCCCGCTCATCTAAATTAGAATTTGAGCTTCACTTAAAACTCGGAGATTTTATTACTCCTTAAATTTTTTTATCCTATTTTGATCATCTAGTTGCTTGGGGACAAGCAACAGTTTAAGTTTGGTGTTGTGATGAGCGGATATTTTATACGCTTTTTGGGGGTAATTTCATGTAGATTTTAGCATGTTTTAATTAGTTTTTAGTATAATATTATAAGTTTTTAGGCAAAAATCATATTTCTAGACTTTACTATGAGTTTGTGTGTTTTTCTGTGATTTTAGGTATTTTCTGGCTGAAATTGACGGAGCTGAGCAAAAATCTGAGTTAGGCTGAAAAAGGACTGCTGATGCTGTTGGATCCTGACCTCCCTGCACTCGGAATGGAATTTTTGGAGCTACAGGAGTCCAATTGACGCGCTCTCAATTGGGTTGGAAAGTAGACATCCAGAGCTTTCCAGCAATATAATAGTCCATACTTTTCGCGAAGATAGACGACGTAAACTGGCGTTCAACGACAGTTCCATGTTACAGTCTGGCGTCCAATGCCAGAAACAAGTTACAAGTTGGAGTTAAACGCCAGAAACAGGTTACAACCTGGCGTTGAACGCCCAAAACAGCCCAGGCACGTGAGAAGCTTAAGTCTCAGCCCCAGCACACACCAAGTGGGCCCCAGAAATGGATTTCTGCACTATCTATCATAGTTTACTCATTTTCTGTAAACCTAGGTTATTAGTTTACTATTTAAACAACTTTTAGAGACTTAATTTGTATCTCATGACATTTTCAGATCTGAATTTTATACACTTTGACGGCATGAGTCTCTAAACTCCATTTTTGGGGGTGAGGAGCTCTGCAGCGTCTCAATGAATTAATGCAATCATTTCTATTTCTCCATTCAAACGTGTGTGTGTTCCTATCTAAGATGTTCATTCGCGCTTAATTGTGAACGTGCTGTGACAGAGCATCTGGACCGTTTTCACTGAGAGGATGGGAAGTAGCCACTGACAATGGTGACACCCTACATACAGCTTGCCATGGATGGAACTTTACAAACAATTGAGTTGAATATTACATTGCAAAAATTCAGAGGACAAAACATCTCCAAAACTCCAACATATCCTCCATTAATAAAGTAACAATTACTTATTCCAAACACTTTTACTTCTTACAATTAAATCTAAATAATCTTATTGGCATTCTGACTAAGATTAATAAAATAAACATAGCTTGCTTCAAACCAATAATCTTCGTGGGATCGACCCTTACTCACGTAAGGTATTACTTGGACGACCCAGTGCACTTGCTGGTTAGTTGTACGGATTGCAAATTCGTGCACCAATCAACAACCCTAAGTGAAAAACCATGAATGTCCCTAAATTTGGATCCTTGATTAGCTTAGGAGAATCAGGATGTGTATCATTCGATTGGGAGGGTATACTTGGGAACTTGGGTAGATATAGAGGTGTATTGTAATTGAAAACTCTGGGATTTGGGAACATACTCATGTATTGAATGATTGAACTATATGCATTGAAACTTTTGTACATGAACCCCAAGGAAAAGAGGACCAAAAAAAATGAAAGGCAATGAAGGGGACAAAAATGCCTAAGACAAGTAGTAAAAGCAATGCATATGAGATTTGAATTGAAAGGAATGCATGAGTGTGCAAAAAGTGGAACTCAAGGGTAGCTAGGTAATGTATTATAGTTGTATAGGTTGTTTTATGTGTCTAGTGGGATTCTAAGTTAATCAAGGACTTAAATATTAAGCTCACCTGACCATATGCATCCTTACCCTCACCCTAGCCACGTTACTGATGAGCGGATAATTTATACGCTTTTTGGCATTAATTTTAGGTAGTTTTTAATAGGTTCAAGCTACTTTTAGGGATGTTTTCATTAGTTTTTATGCTAAATTCACATTTCTGGACTTTACTATGAGTTTGTGTGTTTTTCTGGAAAGTAGACATCCTGGGCTTTCCAGCAATGTATAATAGTCCATACTTTGCTCAAGATTTGATGGCCCATACAGGCGTTCCAAGTGAGCTCAAGAATTCTGGCGTTTAACGCTGGAACTGGCACAAGAATGGGAGTTAAACGTCCAAACTAGCACAAAAGTTGGCGTTTAACTCCAAGAAGAGTCTCTACACATGAAAGCTTCAATGCTCAGCCCAAGCACACACCAAGTGGGCCCAGAAGTGGATTTTTATGTAATTTACTCATCTTTGTAAACCCTAAGCTACTAGTTCTCTACAAATAGGACCTTTTGCTATTGTATTTTCATCTAGGTTCTTCTGGTTCCCTCTCTGGGGCTGAAGCCAATGATCACCATTATCACTTATGTATTTTCAACGGTGGAGTTTCTACACACCATAGATTAAGGTGTGGAGCTCTGCTGTACCTCGAGTAATAATGCAATTATTATTGTTCTTCTATTCAATTCAGCTCATTCTTGTTCTAAGATATTCATTCGCACCCAAGAACATGATGAATATGATGATTATGTAACACTCATCATCATTCTCACTTATGAATGCGTGCCTGACAACCACTTCCGTTCTACAAGCAAACAAGGCTTGAATGTTTATCTCTTGGAT
>NC_029778.3:40744332-40755810 GCF_000817695.3 Arachis duranensis
GGCGTTAGTGACAGACGCAAAAGAATCACTGGATTCTATTCCGACATGATCGAGAACCGACAGATGAATAGCCATGCTGTGACAGAGCGCGTTGAACATTTTCACTAAGAGGACGGGACTGTAGCCATTGACAACGGTGATGCCCAACATACAGCTTGCCCTGGAAAGGAATAAGAAGGATTGGATGAAGACAGTAGGAAAGCAGAGAGATGGAAGGAACAAAGCATCTCCATACGCTTATCTGAAATTCTCACCAATGAATTACATAAGTATCTCTATCTTTATTTATCATTCATTCTCCATAACCATTTGAATCCACCTGACTGAGATTTACAAGATGACCATAGCTTGCTTCATACCAACAATCTCCGTGGGATCGACCCTTACTCGCGTAAGGTTTATTACTTGGACGACCCAGTGCACTTGCTGGTTAGTTGTGCGAAGTTGTGATAAAGAGTTGAGATTGCAATTGAGCGCACCATGTTGATGGCACCATTGATGATCACAATTTCGTGCACCAAGTTTTTGGCGCCGTTGCCGGGGATTGTTTGAGTTTGGACAACTGACGGTTCATCTTGTTGCTTAGATTAGGTAATTTTATTTTATTTTCTTCAGAGTTCTTAAGAATGAATTCTAGAGTTTCAGGTGATGTTTTTATCATCACAAAAGCTGATTGATTCTCATCAATTTAGCTATTGAATGTAATGTCTTGCTGAAGCTTGGCTAGCCATGTCTAATTTCTTTAGACTAAAGCTTTAGACTAATATTGCATGATTCCTGGAATTCTCATTAAGAATTTTGAATCCTTTATTTTCTTTTCCACTCAATTTTCAAAAAAAAAGAAAAAAATTTAAAAAAAATTATAAAATCTTAAAACCAAAAATAATTTTATGTTTCTTGTTTGAGTCTACTGTCTAATTTTAAGTTAGGTGTCAATTGCATGTTTTTTAGTCTTCTAATTTTCGAAAATTACATGCATTATGTTCTTCATTGATCTTCAAGATGTTCTTGATGATTTCCTTGCTCTGATCTTTAAATTCTCTTTTCTTGTGTGTTTTGTTGTTTCTCATATGCATTCTCAACTGGTTAATGTCAGTAGTATACAAACTTCTAAGTTTGGTGTGTTGCATGCATTGTTTATTTGATTTTAGTTGCATTTTGATTATTCCTCATCATTAAAAATTCAAAAAAATTTTAATCTGTGTCTTTTCAAGTCAATAATACAGAGAATTGAAGTTTCAAAACATACAGCAGAGGAATTACACAGAAAAAGCTGGGCGTACAAAACGCCCAATGAGGAAGGAAAATTGGCATTTAAACGCCGGCCAGGGTGCTTGGCTGGGCGTTTAACGCCCAAAAGGGTAGCATTTTGGGTGTTAAACGCCAGAATGTATACCATTCTGGGCGTTTAATGCTAGGATGGCACACGAGGGAAGATTTTGATTTTAATGCAAATTTTTTTTCAAGTTTTCAAAACTTTTCAAAATCAAATCTTTTTCAAATCATATCTTTTCAATCATATATTTTCAAAATCAATTTCTCTCCATTTTCAAAAATACTTGCTAACAATTGATGATTTGATTCAACATTTCAATTATGTTGCCTTTTCTGTTGAGAAAGGTTTAATGTTTGAATCATATCTTTTAAGTTTCTTGTTAGCCAAGTCATTAATTTTAAAAATCAAATCTTTTTAAATTGTTTTTCAATCATATCTTTTAAAACCATAACTTTTCAATCATATCTTTTTAATCACATCTTTTTCAAAATAGTCTTCAATCATATCTCTTTGATTTCTAATTTCAAAATCTTTTTTCAAAAATCACTTAATTACTTTCTCAATCTTAGTTTTTGAAAATCACCAATCAATTTTTCAAAATTTCTTTTAATTATTTCAAAATCTCTTACTTTATTTTCGAAAATTCTTCCCCTCTTCTACCTTCTCCTTATATTCTTCTTTTCCTCTGACACCTCAAGGAATCTCTATACTGTGACATAGAGGATTCCATACTTTCTTGTTCTCTTCTCTTTCATATGAGCAGGAACAAAGACAAAAGTATTCTTGTTGAGGCTGACCCTGAACCTGAAAGGACCTTGAAGCGAAAACTAAGAGAAGCTAAAGTACTACTCTCTGTAAAGGACCTAACAGAAATCTTCAAACAAGAAGAAGACATGGCAGCCAAAAATAACAACAATGCCAACAACGCAAGGAAGGTGCTGGGTGACTTTACTGCACCTACTCCCGACTTGTATGGGAGAAGCATCTCTATCCCTGGCATTGGAGCAAACAACTTTGAGCTTAAGCCTCAATTAGTTTCTCTAATGCAACAGAATTGCAAGTTTCATGGACTTCCATTGGAAGATCCTCATCAGTTTTTAGCTGAATTCTTGCAAATCTGTGACACTGTCAAGACCAATGGGGTTGACCCTGAGGTCTACAGACTGGCTATTCCCTTTTGCTGTAAGAGACAGAGCTAGGATATGGTTGGACTCACAACCTAAAGAAAGCCTGAACTCTTGGGAAAAGCTAGTCAATGCCTTCTTGGCAAAGTTCTTTCCACCTCAAAAATTGAGTAAGCTTAGAGTGGAAGTCCAAACCTTCAGACAGAAGGAAGGTGAATCCCTCTATGAAGCTTGGAATAAATACAAACAATTGATCAGAAAATGTCCTTCTGACATGCTTTCTGAATGGAGCATCATAGGTATCTTCTATGATGGTCTGTCTGAACTGTCCAAGATGTCATTGGACAACTCTGCTGGAGGATCTCTTCATCTGAAGAAGACGCCTGCAGAAGCTCAAGAACTCATTGAAATGGTTGCAAATAACCAATTCATGTACACTTCTGAAGGAATCCTGTGAACAATGGGACAAATTAGAAGAAAGGAGTTCTTGAGATCGATACTCTGAATGCCATATTGGCTCAGAACAAAATATTGACTCAGCAAGTCAATATGATTTCTCAAAGTCTGTCTGGAATGCAAGCTGCACCAGGCAGTACTAAGGACGCTTCATCTGAAGAAGAAGCTTATGATCCTGAGAACCCTTTAATGGAAGAGGTGAATTACATGGGAGAACCCTATGAAAACACCTATAATCCTTCATGGAGAAATCATCCAAATCTCTCATGGAAGGATCAACAGAGACCTCAACAAAATTTCAACAATAATAATGGTGGAAGAAACAGGTTTGGCAATGGCAAGCCTTTTCCATCATCTTCTCAGCAACAGACAGAGAATTCTAAGCAGAGCCACTCTGACTTAGCAACCATGGTCTCTGATCGAATCAAAACCACTCAAAGTTTCAAGACTGAAACAAGGTCCTCCATTAGAAACTTAGAGGCACAAGTGGGACAACTGAGCAAGAAAATTACTAAAACTCCCTCCTAGTACTCTTCCAAGCAATACAGAAGAAAATTCAAAAGGAGAGGCCGTGAACGCCACTGAGGAAGACCTCAATGGACGTCCACTGGCCTCCAATGAGTTCCCTAATGAGGAACCATGGGAATCTAAGGCTCACACTGAGACCATAGAGATTCCAATGGATTTACTTCTGCCATTCATGAGCTCTGATGAGTATTCTTCCTCCTGATTTCATAGTCCTAGAGACTGGGAAGTGCATGGATGAATCCATCATCCTTGGCAGACCCTTCCTAGCCACAGCAAAGGCTGTGATTGATGTTGACAAAGGAGAATTGATCATTCAAGTGAATGAAGAATCCTTTGTGTTTAAGGCTCAAGGATACCCCTCTATAACCATGGAGAGGAAGCATGAAGAGCTTCCCTCAAAACAGAGTCAAACAGAGCCCCCACAGTCAAACTCTAAGTTTGGTGTTGGGAGGCCACAACCAACTTCTAAGTTTGGTGTTGAACCCCCACATTCAAACTATAAGTTTGGTGTTGGGAGGTTCCAACATTGCTCTGAGTATTTGTGAGGCTCCATGAGAGCCCACTGTCAAGCTACTAACATTAAAGAAGCGCTTGTTGGGAGGCAACCCAATGTTATATTTATCTATTTTCCTTTGTTATTTTATGTTTTTTATAGGTTGATGATCATGGGAAGTCACAAAATCAATTGAAAAAGCAAAAACAGCATGAAAAATAGAAAAAAAAATAGCACACCCTGGAGGAAAATCTGCTGGCGTTTAAACGCTAGTGAAGATAGCAGAATGGGCGTTTAACGCCCAGTCTGGCACCATTCTGGGCATTTAACGCCAGAAAGGGGCCCCAGACTGGCATTTAACGCCAGGAATGGGCAAGAAGCTGGCGTTAAACGCCAGAAATGGGCACCAGCCCAGCATTTAACGCCAGGATTGGTAGAAGGAGCAATTTTGCATGCCACTTGGTGCAGGGATGAGTTATCCTTGACACCTCAGGATCTGTGGACCCCACAGGATCCCTACCTACCCCCACCACTCTCTCTCTTCTTCACCCATTCACCAATCACCTCAATACCTCTTCCCCAAAAACCCCTCACCTATCAAATCCCACCATTCTCTTCACCACTCACATCCATCCTTCTTAAAACCCCACCTACCTCACCATCCAAATTCAAACCACTTTCCCTCCCAAACCCACCCATAATTGCCGAACCCTACCCCTCTCTCCACCCCTATATAACCCTTCTTGACTCCTTCATTTTCACACAACCTAAACACTACTTCTCCCCCTTGGCCGAACCACAAAGCCCCCTCCATCTCCTCTATTTTCTTCTTCTTCTACTCCTTTCTTTCTTCTTTTGAGCGAGGACGAGCAAACCTTCTAAGTTTGGTGTGGTAAAAGCGTTGCTTTTCATTTTTCCATAACCTTTTTATGGCACCTAAGGCCGAAGAAACCTCTAGAAAGAGGAAAGGGAAGGCAAAAGCTTCCACCTCCGAGTCATGGGAGATGGAGAGATTCATCTCAAGAATGCATCAAGACCACTTCCATGAAGTTGTGGCCATGAAGAAGGTGATCCCCAAGGTCCCTTTCAAACTCAAAAAGAGTGAATATCCGGAGATCCGACATGAGATTCAAAGAAGAGGTTGGGAAGTTCTTACCAACCCCATTCAACAAGTCGGAATCTTAATGGTTCAAGAGTTCTATGCCAATGCATGGATCACCAAGAACCATGATCAAAGTGTGAACCCGGACCCAAAGAATCGGCTTACAATGGTTCGGGGGAAATGCTTAGATTTTAGTCTGGAAAATTTAAGGTTGGCATTCAACTTGCCCATGATGCAAGGAGATGAACACCCCTACACTAAAAAGGTCAACTTTGATCAAATGTTGGACCAAGTCCTCATAGACATTTGTGAAGAGGGCGCTCAATGGAAGAGAGATTCAAGAGGGAAGCCAGTTCAACTGAGAAGGCATGACCTCAAGCCCGTGGCTAGGGGATGGTTGGAGTTTATCCAATGCTCAATCATTCCCACTAGCAATCGGTCCGAAGTTACTATAGACCGGGCTATCATGATTCATAGCATCATGATTGGAGAGGAAGTAGAAGTTCATGAGGTTATATCCCAAGAACTTTATAAGGTGGTGGACAAGTCTTCTACCTTGGCAAAGTTAGCCTTCCCTCATCTCATTTGTCACCTCTGTAATTCAGTTGGAATTAACATAGAGGGAGACATCCTCATTGATGAGGACAAGCCCATCACTAAGAAAAGTATGGAGCAAACAAGGGATCCCACTCATCATGAAATCCCTGAGATGCCTCAAGGGATGCACTTTCCTCCATAAAACTATTGGGAGCAAATCAACACCTCCCTAGGAGAATTGAGTTCCAACATGGGACAACTAAAGGTGGAGCACCAAGAACATTCCATCCTCTTCCCTGAAATTAGAGAAGATCAAAGAATCATGAGAGAGGAGCAACAAAGGCAAGGAAGAGACATTGAGGAGCTCAAGCACTCTATAAGATCTTCAAGAGGAAGAACAAGCCGCCATCACTAAGGTGGACCCGTTCTTTAACTTCCTTCTTCTTTATTTTCCTGTTTTTTCGAATTTTTATGCTTATGTTTGTCTATGTTTGTGTCTTATTATCATTAGTGTCTTAGTGTCTATGCCTTGAAGTTATGAATGTCCTATGAATCCATCACCTTTCTTAAATGAAAAATGTTCTTAATTGAAAAAGTGAAGAATTGCATGAATTTCAAATTTTATAACAAATTAATTATTTTGATGTGGTGGCAATACCTTTGACTTCTGAATGTATGCTTGAACAGTGCATATGTCTTTTGAATTTTTTGTTCATGAATGTTGGCTCTTGAAAGAATGATGAAAAAGGAGACATGTTACTGAGGATCTGAAAATTCATTAAAATTATTCTTGAAGCAAGAAAAAGCAGTGAATACAAAAAAAAAGAGAGAGAAAGCAAGCAGAAAAAGCCAACAGCCCTTTAAACCAAAAGGCAAGGGTAAAAATAAAGTCATGATCCAAGGCAAAAAGAGTGTGCTTAAGAACCCTGGACACCTCTAATTGAGACTCTAGCAAGGCTGAGTCACAATCTGAAAAGGTTTACCCAGTTATGTGTCTGTGGCATGTATGTATCCAGTGGTAATACTGGAAGACAGAGTGCTTTGGGCCACGTCCAAGACTCATAAAGTAGCTTTGTTCAAGAATCATCATACTTAACTAGGAGAATCAATGACACTATCTGGATTCTGAGTTCCTATAGAAGCCAATCATTCTGAATTTCAAGAGATAAAGTGAGATGCCAAAACTGTTTAGAGGCAAAAAGCTAAAAGCCCCGCTCATCTAATTAATACTGATCTTCATAGATGTTTTTGGAATTCATTGCATATTCTCTCATTTTTATCTTATTTTATTTTCAGTTGCTTGGAGACAAGCAACAATTTAAGTTTGGTGTTGTGATGAGCGGATAATTTATACGCTTTTTGGCATTATTTTTAGTATGTTTTTAGTATGTTTTAGTTAGTTTTTGTTATATTTTTATTAGTTTTTATTCAAAATTCACTTTTCTAGACTTTACTATGATTTTTTGTGTTTTTCTGTTATTTCAGGTATTTTCTGGCAGAAATTGAGGGACCTGAGCAAAAATCTGATTCAGAGGCTAAAAAGGACTGCAGATGCTGTTGGATTCTGACCTCCCTGCACTCGAAGTGGATTTTCTGGAGCTACAGAAGCCCAATTAGCGCGCTCTCAACTGCGTTGGAAAGTAGACATCTTGGGCTTTCCAGCAATGTATAATAGTCCATATTTGTTTCCGAGAATTGAAGGCCCAAACAGGCGTTCCAAGTCAGCTCAAGAATTCTGGCGTTTAACGCCGGAACTGGCACAAGAATGGGAGTTAAACGCCCAAACTGGCACAAAAGCTGGCGTTTAACTCCAAGAAGAGTCTCTACACATGAAAGCTTCAATTCTCAGCCCAAGCACACACCAAGTGGGCCCGGAAGTGGATTTTTATGTAATTTACTCATCTTTGTAAACCCTAAGCTACGAGTTCTGTACAAATAGGACATTTTGCTATTGTATTTTCATCTTGGTTCTTCTGGTTCCCTCTCTGGGGCTGAAGCCAATGATCACCATTATCACTTATGTATTTTCAATTTCTACACACCATAGATTAAGGTGTGGAGCTCTGCTGTACCTCGAGTATTATGCAATTACTATTGTTCTTCTATTCAATTCAGCTCATTCTTGTTCTAAGATATTCATTCGCACCCAAGAACATGATGAATGTGATGATTATGTGACACTCATCATCATTCTCATTTATGAACGCGTGCCTGACAACCACTTCCGTTCTACAAGCAAACAAGGCTTGAATGTTTATCTCTTTGATCCCTTAATCGGAATCTTTGTGGTATAAGCTAGAATTGATGGCGGCATTCAAGAGAATCCAAAAGGTCTAAACCTTGTCTGTGGTATTCTGAGTAGGATTCAAGGATTGAATGACTGTGACAAGCTTCAAACTCGTGATTGTGGGGCGTTAGTGACAGACGCAAAAGAATCACTGTATTCTATTCCGACATGATCGAGAACCGACAGATGAATAGCCGTCCTGTGACAGAGTGCGTTGAACATTTTCACTGAGAGGACGGGACTGTAGCCATTGACAACGGTGATACCCAACATACAGCTTGCCATGAAAAGGAATAAGAAGGATTGGATGAAGACAGTAGGAAAGTAGAGAGACGGGAGGAACAAAGCATCTCCATACGCTTATCTGAAATTCTCACCAATGAATTACATAAGTATCTCTACCTTTATTTATCATTCATTCTCCATAACCATTTGAATCCGCCTGACTGAGATTTACAAGATGACCATAGCTTGCTTTATACCAACAATCTCCGTGGGATCGACCCTTACTCGCGTAAGGTTTATTACTTAGACGACCCAGTGCACTTGCTGGTTAGTTGTGCGAAGTTGTGACAAAGAGTTGAGATTGCAATTGAGCGTACCATGTTGATGGCGCCATTGATGATCACAATTTCGTCCACCAAGTTTTTGGCGCCGTTGCCGGGGATTGTTCGAGTATGGACAACTGATGGTTCATCTTGTTGCTCAGATTAGGTAATTTTCTTTTTATTTTCTGTTCAAAAAAAAGTTTTCAAAAATCTTTCAAAAAAAATTTCTCTTTTTCGTTTTTCTAAAGAATTTTTTCGAAAAAAAATAATAAAAATACAAAAAAGATCATAAAATCATAAAAATCAAAAATATTTTTTGTTTCTTGTTTGAGTCTTGAGTCAATTTTTAAATTTGATGTCAATTGCATGTTTTTAAAATTTATGCATTATTTTTTCAAAAATTCCATGCATTCATAGTGTTCTTCATGATCCTCAAGTTGTTCTTGGTAAGTCTTCTTGTTTGATCTTGATGATTTCTTGTTTTGTGTCTTTTATTGTTTTTCATAGGCATTTTTCGTTTGTTAGAGTCCATGCATTAAAGATTTCTAAGTTTGGTGTCTTGCATGTTTTTTTTGCTTAAAAAATTTTTCAAAAATATGTTCTTGATGTTCATCATGATCTTCAAAGTATTCTTGGTGTTCATCTTGACATTCATAGTGTTCTTGCATGCATCTTGTGTTTTGATCCAAAATTTTCATGTTTTGGGTCACTTTTGTGTTTTTCTCTCTCCTCATCAAAAATTCAAAAATAAAAAAAAAATATCTTTTCCTTATTTCTCTCCAAAATTTCAAAAATTTGAGGTGACTTAGTCAAAAAATTTTAAAATAAGTTGTTTCTTGTAAGTCAAGTCAAATTTTCAATTTTAAAAATCTTATATTTTCAAAATCTTTTTCAAAAATCATATCTTTTTCATTTTTTCTATTTTTTTCCGAAAATTTTGGAAATTATTTTTCAAAAATATTTTTCTTAACTTTATTTCAAATTTTCGAAAATTATGCTAACAATTAATATGATTGATTCAAAAATTTGAAGTTTGTTACTTTCTTGTTAAGAAAGGTTCAATCTTTAAATTCTAGAATCTTATCTTTTAACTTCTTGTTAGTTAAGTAATTAATTTTAATTTTTAAAAATTAAATCTATCTTATCTTATCTTTTTATCTCATCTTTTTCAAAATTTTATCTTTTTCAAAAATTTAATTTCAAAATATCTTATCTAACTTCTTATCTTCTAATCTTTTCAAATTTGATTTTAATATCTTTTTCAACTAACTATTTGACTTTTTGTTTGTTTCTTATCTTTTTCAAAACCACCTAACTACTTTTTCCTCTCTAATTTTTGAAAATATCTCATCCTTTTTCAAAAATTCTTTTTAATTAATTAATTTTTTTTAATTTTAATTTTAATTATATATTATCTTTAATTTTCAAAAATCATTAACTACTTTTTCAAAATTATTTTTGAATTCTCCCTCTCTTCTCTTCTTCTATTTATTTATTTATTTACTAACACTTCTCTTCACCTCTCTTCATCTCAAATCACTACCCCTACCTATTCATTCTTCTTCACTCTTATTCCCTTTCTTTCTCTACTAACATAAAGGAATCTCTATACTATGACATAGAGGATTCCTCTTTCTTTTCTTGTTCTCTTCTTCCCTATATGAACAGGAACAAGGAAAAAGGCATTCTTGTTGAAGCTGATCCTGAACCTGAAAGGACTCTGAAGAGGAAATTAAGAGAAGCTAAATTACAACAATCTAAAGACAACCTTTCTGAAATTTTCGAACAAGAAAAGGAGATGGCAGCCGAACCCAACAACAATAATGCAAGGAGGATGCTAAGTGATTTCACTAAACCAACTTCCAAATTTGATGGAAGAAGCATCTCCATTCCGGCCACTGGGACAAACAATTTTGAGCTGAAACCTCAATTAGTTGCTCTAATGCAACAGAACTGCAAGTTTCATGGACTTCTATCTGAAGATCCTTACCAGTTTTTAACTGAGTTCTTGCATATTTGTGAGACTGTTAAGACAAATGAAGTAGATCCTGAAGTCTATAGGCTCATGCTTTCCCCCTTTGCTGTAAGAGACAGAGCTAGAACATGGTTGGATTCACAACCTAAAGATAGCCTGGACTCTTGGGATAAGCTGGTCACAGCCTTCTTGGCTAAGTTCTTTCCTTCTCAAAAGCTGAGCAAGCTTAGAGTGGATGTTCAGACCTTCAAACAAAAAGATGGTGAATCCCTCTATGAAGCTTGGGAAAGATACAAACAGATGAGCAAAAGATGTCCTTCTGACATGTTTTCAGAATGGACCATGATAGATATATTCTATTATAATCTATCTAAGTTCTCTAAGATGTCATTGGACCATTCTGCAGGTGGATCCATTCACCTAAAGAAAACGCCTGTAGAAGCTCAAGAACTTATTGACATGGTTGCAAATAACCAATTCATGTACACTTCTGAGAGGAATTCTATGAATAATGGGATGCCTCAAAGGAAGGGAGTTCTTGAAATTGATGCTCTGAATGCCATATTGGCTCAGAACAAAGTGTTGACTCAGCAAGTCAACATGATCTCTCAAAGTCTGAATGGATGGCAAAATGCATCCAACAGTACTAAAGAGGCAGCTTCTGAAGAAGTTATGATCCTGAGAACCCTGCAATGGCAGAGGTTAATTACATTGGTGAACCTTATGGAAACACGTATAATTCATCATGGAGAAATCATCCAAATTTCTCATGGAAGGATCAACAAAAGCCTCAACAAGGCTTTAATAATGGTGGAAGAAACAGGCTAAGCAATAACAAGCCTTTTCCATCATCTTCTCAGCAATAGACAGAGAATTCTGAACAAAGCCCCTCTAACTTATCAAACATAGTCTCTGATCTGTCTAAGGCCACTTCAAGTTTCATGAATGAAACAAGATCCTCCATCAGAAATATAAAGGCACAAGTGGGCCAGCAGAGTAAGAAAGTCATTGAAACTCCTCCCAGTATTCTCCCAAGCAATACAGAAGAGAATCCAAAAGGAGAGTGCAAGGCCATTGATGTAATCAATATGGCCGAATGCACAAGGGAGGAGAAGGACGAAAATCCTAGTGAAGAAGACCTCCTGGGACGTC
>NC_029778.3:40756331-40757498 GCF_000817695.3 Arachis duranensis
CCTTCAAGAAGGCCTTGTGTGACCTAGGGTCAAGTGTAAACCTCATGCCTCTCTCTGTAATGGAGAAGCTAGGGATCTTTGAGGTGCAAGCTGCAAAAATCTCACTAGAGATGGCAGACAACTCAAGAAAACAAGCTTATGGACTTGTAGAGGATGTTCTGGTAAAGGTTGAAGACTATTACATCCCTGCTGATTTCATAGTCCTAGAGACTGGGAAGTGCATGGATGAATCTATCATCCTTGGCAGACCCTTCCTAGCCACAGCAAAGGCTGTGATTGATGTTGACAGAGGAGAATTGATCATTCAAGTGAATGAAGAATCCCTTGTATTTAAGGCTCAAGGATATCCCTCTGTAAACATGGAGAGAAAGCATGAAGAGCTTCTCTCAAAACAGAGTCAAACAGAGGCCCCTCAGTCAAACTCTAGGTTTGGTGTTGGGAGGCCACAACCAAATTCTAAGTTTGGTGTTGAACCCCCACATTCAAACTCTAAGTTTGGTGTTGGGAGGTTCCAACATTGCTCTGAGCATTTGTGAGGCTCCATGAGAGCCCACTGTCAAGCTACTGACAATAAAGAAGCGCTTGTTGGGAGGCAACCCAATGTTATATTTATCTATTTTATTATTTTATGTTTTCTGTAGGTTGATGATCATGAGAAGTCACAAAATCAATTGAAAAAGCAAAAACAAAATGAAAAACAGAAAGAAAAACAGCACACCCTGGAGGAAGACCTTGCTGGTGTTTAAACGCCAGTAAGGATAGCAAATGGGCGTTTAACGCCCAGTCTGGCACCATTCTGGGCGTTTAACGCCAGAAAGGGGCACTAGACTGGCGTTAAACGCCAGGAAAGGGCAAGAAGCTGGCATTAAACGCCAGAAATGGGCACCAGCCCGGCGTTTAATGCCAGAATTGGCACAGAGAGCATTTTTGCTCGCCACTTGGTGCAGGGATGACTTTTCCTTGACACCTCAGGATCTGTGGACCCCACAGGATCCCCACTTACCCTACCACCCTTTCTCTTCTTCTTCACCAATCACCTCAACACCTCTTCCCAAAAAACCCCTCACCTATCAAATCCCATCTTTCTCTTCACCACTCACATCCATCCTTCATAAAACCTCACCTACCCCACCATTCAAATTCAAACCACTTTCCCTCCCAAACCCA
>NC_029778.3:40766136-40766442 GCF_000817695.3 Arachis duranensis
GAGTAGACTCCAAAGGCAAGCCGGTTCAACTAAGAAGACTGGACCTCAAGCCTGTGGCTAGAGGATGGTTGGAGTTCATTCAACGCTCCATCATCCCTACTAGCAACCGATCTGAAGTTACTGTGGATCGGGCCATCATGATTTATAGCATCATGATTGGAGAGGAAGTAGAAGTTCATGAAGTCATCTCCCATGAATTCTACAAAATAGCCGATAAGTCCTCTACTTTGGCAAAGCTAGCTTTTATTCATCTTATTTGCCATCTATGTTACTCAGCTGGAGTTATCATAGAAGGAGACATCCTCG
>NC_029778.3:40766500-40848700 GCF_000817695.3 Arachis duranensis
CATATGAGTAGGAACAAGGAAAAAGGCATTCTTGTTGAAGCTGATCCAGAACCTGAAAGGACTCTGAAGAGGAAACTAAGAGAAACTAAATTACAACAATTCAGAGACATAGTAGAGCTCAAGGACATCAATGGTCCTTCAAGAAGGCGCCGACGCCACTAAGGTGGACTCATTCCTTGTTCTTATTTTCTCTGCTTTTTGGTTTTTATGTTATATGTTTATCTATGTTTTGTGTCTCTACTTCATGATCATTAGTATGTAGTAACTATGTCTTAAAGCTATAAATAAAATTCCATAAATCCTTCACCTCTCTTAAATAAAAAATGTTTTTAGTTCAAAAAGAACAAGAAGTTCACAAATTTCGAAAATTGTCCTTGAATTTAATTTAATTATATTGATGTGGTGACAATACTTTTTGTTTTTTGAATGAATGCTTGAACAGTGCATATTTTTGATCTTGTTGTTTATGGATGTTAAAATTGTTGGCTCTTGAAAGAATGATGAACAAAGAGAAATGTTATTGATGATCTGAAAAATCATGAAATTGATTCTTGAAGCAAGAAAAAGCAGTGAAAAAAAAACAAAAGCTTGCGAAAAAAATTTAGAAAGAAAAAGAAAAAGCAAGCAGAAAAGCCAATAGCCCTTAAAACCAAAAGGCAAGGGTAAAAAGGATCCAAGGCTTTGAGCATCAATGGATAGGAGGGCACAAGGAAATAAAATACAGGCCTAAGCGGCTAAATCAAGCTGTCCCTAACCATGTGCTTGTGTCATGAAGGTCCAAGTGAAAAGCTTGAGACTAAGTGGTTAAAGTCGTGATCCAAGGCAAAAGAGTGTGCTTAAGAGCTCTGGACACCACTAACTGGGGACTCTAGCAAAGCTGAGTCACAATCTGAAAAGGTTCACCCAGTCATGTGTCTGTGGCATTTATGTATCCAGTGGTAATACTGGAAAACAAAATGCTTAGGGGCACGACCAAGACTCATAAAAGTAGCTGTGTTCAAGAATCAACATACTTAACTAGGAGAATCAATAACACTATCCGAAATTCTAAATTCCTAGAGAAGCCAATCATTCTGAACTTCAAAGGAAAAAGTGAGATGCCAAAACTGTTCAGAAGCAAAAAGCTACAAGTCCCGCTCATCTAATTAGAATTAATATTCATTGATATTTTGGAATTATAGTATATTCTCTTCCTTTTATCCTAATTGATTTTCAGTTGCTTAGGGACAAGCAACAATTTAAGTTTGGTGTTGTGATGAGCGAATAATTTATACGCTTTTTGGCATTGTTTTTAGGTAGTTTTTAATAGGTTCAAGCTACTTTTAGGGATGTTTTCATTAGTTTTTATGCTAAATTCACATTTCTAGACTTTACTATGAGTTTGTGTGTTTTTCTGTGATTTCAAGTAATTTCTGGCTGAAATTGAGGGACCTGAGCAAAACTCTGATAAGGAGGCTGACAAAGGACTGCTGATGCTGTTGGAATCTGACCTCCCTGCACTCGAAATGGATTTTCTGGAGCTACAGAAATTCAAATGGCGCGCTCTCAACCGCGTTGAAAATTAGACATCCAGAGCTTTCCAGCAATATATAATAGTCCATACTTTATTCGTGATTAGACGATGTAAACTGGCACTCGACGCCAGTTCCATGTTGTTGTCTAGAGTCAAACGCCAGAAACACGTCACGAATCGGAGTTGAACGCCCAAAACACGTGACAACTTGGCGTTCAACTCCAAAAGAAGCCTCAGCTCGTGGATAGATCAAGCTCAGTCCAAACATACACCAAGTGGGCCCTAAAAGTGGATTTATGCATCAATTACTTACTCCTGTAAACCCTAGTAGCTAGTTTAGTATAAATAAGATAGTTTACTATTGTATTAGACATATGGGGATTGTATTATTCAATATTGGGACGTTTAGTTCTCAGATCATGAGGGCTGGCCTTTCGGCCATGCCTGAACCTTTCACTTATGTATTTTCAACGGTGGAGTTTCTACACACCATAGATTAAGGGTGTGGAGCTTTGTTGTACCTCAAGTTTCAATGCAATTACTATTATTTTCTATCCAATTCGATTTATTCCTGTTCTAAGATATTCGTTGCACTTCAACATGATGAATGTGATGATCCGTGACACTCATCATCATTCTCACCTATGAACGCGCGTGACTGACAACCACTTCCATTCTACCTTAGGCCGGGCGCATATGTCTTGGATTCCTTAATCAGAATCTTCGTGGTATAAGCTAGAATTGATGGCGGCATTCATGAGAATCCGGAAAGTCTAACCTTGTCTGTGGTATTCCGAGTAGGATTCCGGGATTGAATGACTGTGACGAGCTTCAAATTCTTGAAGGCTGGGCGTTAGTGACAGACGCAAGAGAATCACTGGATTCTACTCCAACCTGATTGAGAACCGACAGATGATTAGCCGTGCTGTGACAGAGCATTTGGACCTTTTTCACTGAGAGGATGGGATGTAGCCATTGACAACGGTGATGCCCTACATACTGCTTGCCATAGAAGGAAGTGATAAAATTGGATAAAAGCAGTAGGAAAGCAGAGATTCAACAGGGACAAGCATCTCCATACGCTTATCTGAAATTTCCACCATTAATTTACATAAGTATTTCTATCCTTTATTATTTAAGCAAGTATCTCTTTATATTTCCCATAATCAATTATTATCCGCCTGACTGAGATTTACAAGATGACCATAACTTGCTTCATACCAACAATCTCTATGGGATCGACCCTTACTCACGTAAGGTATTACTTGGACGATCCAGTATACTTGCTGGTTAGTTGTGCAGAGTTGTGATAAAGTGTGATTCACGTTTGAGAGCACCAAGTCTTTGGAGCCATTATTGATGATCACAATTTCGTCCACCAGTTACAACCCATAAATAAGACCTCATGATACTTGTAAGCTTGCATTAAGTAATTGTTGATTGTTAGATGAAAGACAAATCTTGGAAAGCATGATTAGGAGAGGATTGAGTGATGAACCCTATACACTTGAGCGCATAGAGTGGATACACATCCGGTGAGGGTTCGATGCTCAACTCTTTGTTCCCGGCTTTCACAAGCGTTCGTTTAGCAAGTCATATGCACTTCATAGTGATATCCAGTGTGGTAGGATTCATGAATTACACATCATTTTCACCCCATATACTCACATGTGTTCTCGGAAGATGGATTTACCCTTGACCAAGTAGATAGACGATTTTACATTAGTCGCATGCATTTGCCTAGACAGTTTGCATTTCGTAAACCCTTTCTCACCATGATCTTTGGTCTTTTTATTTTAAGCATGAGAACATGCTTGGTTTAAGTGTGGGAAGATTTGAAAAACCCTGATTTTGTAGTTTATCTTGTGCTTATTTTGGTGGTTTTAATCAATATTTCTCACACTTATTCACAAGAAATGCATGGTTTTGTGTTCACTTCCCAATGTTGCTGCATTGTGGAAAACATGCTTATTTTGCCTTATAATTGCTATATTTTGATTCTCTTTATTGCCATTCGATGTCGTGACATATTTGTTGAGTGATTTTAGAATTAGTAGGGTAATAATGGCCTAGAAGAGAGAAGGAAAGCATGCACCAGAGGAAGGAACATGAAGATTTGGATTTTGGGAACTGCAGCATCGGCGCGCACGCGCACGTCACACGCACGCGTGGATGAGGACAGCTGGAAGTGGCGCGCAACGATGGACGCATCCGCGCAGGCCAGAGAATTTCCATCGACGCGAACGCCTAGCTCGCGCGCATGCATGGATCACAAAAGCAATCAGCGCGGGCGCGTGCTTGGCGCGCACGCGCGGGAAACTGCACGTGACCTCATTAAAAGAAATCGTACCTGGCAATTTCTGAGGCTCAACAGGCCCAATTTCAAGCTGTTTCTACAAGGAAAAGACCCAAGGATGCTAGGGAGAAAGAAGGGTCAATCATTTTACACTAAGACACAATTTTTCTAGTTTTTAGGTTTTTTTGTTCTTCTAGAGGAAGAAACCCTTGTTCTTCTCTAGATCTAGCTTTAATTTGATCCTTCCTTGTTGAATCTGAATTGGGTTTTGTTAGTTGCTATCTTTGATTGCTTAATTTGAATTCCTTAGTATACTTCCACTTAGATCTTGTGTTAGTTTATGGATTTTGTCAATTGTCACTTTATACCCATTTCATGAATATTGTGAATCTTGACTTGTTGATGTTACATTGATGATTTTTATACTTCATTGTGTTGTTTAAGCTCTTATAAGTTGATAATTGTTAGTGGGTATTTGTTGATTTCAATTCAATTGCAATTTGAACTTGTCTTTTATTAATGCTTACCAAGTGTTTGATGAATTGTTTACCTTGACTATGGAGTAGTCCTTTTTACTCTTGGCTTAGGCCAAGGGAATTGGGTAAACTTGAGTCGTTGGGTCTAATGGATTTGATGATTTGAGAGTTCTTAGTGATCAATTTGATATCCATTAACACTAGCCTACTACTAGGTAAATTAGTAGTGAGGTTAGGCCTTATGGGTTGTTGACCAAACCATTTGACGTACTTCAAGTGTGGAAGTAAACTTAATGAGTTCGGCTCCTCATAATTGTCAAGATATGGTTATTAGACAAGGATAGCGACCCCAATTCCCATGCCTAACCAAGAGTTGCTTTTATTATTCATATTTGAAAATCAATTTCTCAATTGTCTTGCTTAGTTGTAGTTATTGTTTAGTTAAGAGTAGAGTTAGATTGAATGTTGGTTCATTATTTTGAAATTGTTTACACCTTTCTTGTTGTTTGAATTACTTCCTTGCACTTTAGATTGCTTAATTGCTAAGATTCTCAATTTACTTTCTTGTTAATGAATCACAACCCCGGACTTCTAACCAATGTTGAAGCACATGTTTGCCCATTCTTCGTGAGACGACCCGAGGTTTGAATACTTCGGTTATTTTATTGGGGTTGAACTTGTGACAACCAATTCCATTCTAAATTTGATCCGCGAGGATTGTTGTTGGGGGAGCTATACTTGCAACGCAATTTCATTTAGAAAATCTCTTCTGACACGGTTCCCGTGCGTCCATCAGTAGCTAGCGTGACACGCCTTTGATACCAAGTGGCATGCCAAAGTGAGATTCTTGGACTGGCGTGCCACGCCTTCGATACCAAGTGGCACGCCCAGCCCTTGCTTTGGCTTCTTTGTGCGTTGGCGTGCCACGCCTGGTTGCTCAAGTGGCACGCCAAAGTGAGAATAAGGGCCTGGCGTGCCACGCCTTCGATCTCAAGTGGCACGCTCAGGCCTTTTTAGGCTTTAACTTCCCTTCTGGAATCATGTACCAGAAGCTGTGCCTAACTTGGGCTTTAGTGCGCCTAACTTGAAGTGGGCAGAACCAATCTTGCGTGTTGCTGTTGTGCATTGCGCCTAACTTGAGAAATCTCAAGTTAGGCGCAGCCTTGGCAGTGTGGCTGGAAAAGAAGTTTAGACTATTATATATCGTTAGAAAGCTCTAGAAGTTAGCTTTCTAAAGCCATAAGAATCACGTCAATTTGACCTCTGTAGCTCGAGTTATTTAGGTTTGAGTGCAGAGAGGTCAGTATTGACAGCATCATTCGCCTTCTTCTCTTTTTCTGCGGAAACTCCATCAAATTCATCCGAATGCTACCTAAAATAAATAGAATTGCATACAGATTAAAGTAGCATCCATAGTGGCTAAAAGATACTTAATTCTTGATTAAACTCAACAAATTAAATGTAAATTCACTAGGAAAAGGTAGGAAAGATGCTCACACATCACAACACCAAACTTGAATTATTGTCTGTCCTCAAGCAACCAAAATAAGTGCATGATTAAGATGTGAATTTGCATGAGATGTGAGAGTTTAGTTCTTAAAATGGGGTTTATTCATTGTAACTTTGAACAGTTTTGGCATCTCACTCTCCTTTGAATCAGAGGAATGTCAGTGTTATTCGGAATTATTATCCAGATAATATTATGAATTCTCTTATCTTTATACTCCATTTTAATCCTTGAACACAGAAAAATTTACTTTAATTCTCTTTTCTTTGGTGCTTTGCACCTTGAGCCTAGCCATGACTTTAAATGTTTTATCTCAAGGGTTACTTGACACAGAAACACCAAAGGCACTTAACTGGGGAACTCTCTTTAAGTTCTGATTTTTCTTTTAGTTACTCCCAGACAGTGGTGCTCCAAGCCTTTGGCAAACTCTGTTAAATGTATTTGATCTCGACTCTTAGTGTTCTATCTCAAGGATTACTTGACAATCACACCACAAGCATATGACTAGGGAAACAACTATTTGAGCTTTTAATCATGTCTGACCTCCCTAGTCATTGATGCTCAGAGTCTTGGATCTCGCTTTTATTTTTGTTTCTTTTGCTGTTTTCTTCTACTTCAAGGATTAAACTTTCATAAATTTTAGAGAAGTCATAACAGTTCTCTAAATTCATGTTCCTTATACATCAACATCCTTTGATTCATATTCAACTATGCACTGTTCATATCATGCAATCAGAATTACAAATAATACCACCACATTTAAGTAAATAGGACTACTCTTAAAATTAAACTCAATTTCGCATGCACTATATCTTTTCTTCTTTCTTTTTTATTTAAACCTTAGTGGGCAATACATGAGACATGTTTTTTAAAAGAAAATCAAATAACAACTAGGCAATAAGTTAACTAGAACTAGGAATTGAAATAACAAATGATCATGCAATAACTAAAACAAAATAGCAGAAAACCGGAACATAACATAGTGAGAGCGGGAAGGAATATAGAATGAAAGGAATTCAACCACCTCAGTTATCCTAGTGGCCGTTTTATTCTTCAGGCTATGCTCCTCAGTGAAGATGATTCGCCTCCCTTTGGTCCTATAAAAATAAACAGAAAAGCCATAAGCGAAGCGACAACACCAAACTTAAAGGTTTACTTGTCCTCAAGCAAATAGGAACTGAATACAGAGAGGGACATAAAAAGACACACGAAAAAAAACAAATAGTATGATAAAAGAAGAATAAAAGGATAAAAGAACAAGAGAGAATAAAAATTTGGGAGGGAGAGAGAGAATGAAAACAGGGCGGCGCGCTGGGTAAGTGATGCGGCGCGATCGACGCGTACGCGCACAACATGCGTACGCGTGGGTGGCCACATGGTGAGGGTGACGCGTACGCGTCAGGGACACGGACGCGTCAGTTGAGTTGCACGGCTAGCATAGCACCAGCGCAAGACCAGCATAACTTTTGGCCATGCACCCATTTACGTCAATTTTTCAAGCTACGCGTGCGCGCCATGTGCGCTCCCGCGTGGATTGCCGACAACCAGAGGGATGCGTACGCGTCTGAGATGCGTATGCGTGGGTGAGCTGGTGCACGAGGCATAGTTCCTGCACAACTCCAGCGCAACTTTCAGCCTTTTTTTTGCAAAAATTGTTTCAAAGTGTAAGGTTCCTGTTCTAAAATAGTTGCATGATCAGAACACATGTAAAACGAAAGAAAAACAGTACAAACTCAATAAAAATCAAATAAATAAGAAACCACTACTATGGAAAATAACTAAGGATATGAAATTATCGGGTTGCCTCTCGACAAGCGCTTCTTTAACGTCACTAGCTTGACGGTCAGTTTTGCTAATTCAGCAGATGAGCGGACCTCTGGCGATCGATCTCGCCTCCAATATAGTGCTTTAGATCATTGTACATCTTAGTACTCCCAGGGTGAATAGAAAATCTACTTTTGTGTGCTTTCTTCAAGATATCTAGTCGCAAAGTCCCAACATCCGGCACTCTCCACTGCTTCCCTTGCTCAATAGCTGGCAACACCTTCGATAACACATCATCGTTCTGATGAGCCTTCAGGAGTTCGGATTTGAAATCACTTGAGATCTGTAATCGACTCAAACACAGAGTTTCAGACACTTCCTGAATGCCGATCTTCAGGCCCTCGAATGCCTTGAGCAACTCCTCTTCTCGAAGCATCAACCAAGCAACATACAACGACTTCCGACTTAGCACATCCGCCACAACATTCGCTTTTCCCGAATGGTGATTCAACTCAAAGTCGTAGTCCTTCAGTAACTTCATCCACCTCCTCTACCGCATATTAAGCTCTTTCTGATCAAAGAGGTATTTCAATCTCTTGTGATCAGAGAAAACTCAGAACTTAATTCCATAGAGGTAATGCCTCCACACCTTTAACGCAAACACAACCGGAGCGAGTTCCAGATCATACAATCGGGTAATTGACTTTGTGAGGTCTCAACTGTCGTAAGGTATACACCACCAGATTCCGGTGCTGCATCAGCATGCACCCCAGAACCTTTAGTGAGGAATCACAATACACCTCAAATGGTTCATTCGGCTCAGGTAATACCAACACAGGCGCGGTAGTTAGCTTTTGCTTCAACGCTTGAAAGCTCTCCTAGCACTCGGAAGTCCACACAAATGGCGTGTCCTTGCGGGTTAACTTTGTCAATGACAAAGCTATTTGCGAAAAGCCTTTGATGAATCTCCGATAGTAGCCAACTAAGCTTCGAAAACTCCTTATCTCAGTTACTGAGGTCGGTCGCCCCCACTCTATCATTGCTTTCACCTTAGAAGGATCTATCGCTATCCCCTATTTACTCACTATTGGCCGAGAAACTTCACTTCATCCTTCCAGAATTCACATTTGGAAAATTTCGCATAGAGTTTCCTTTCCTTTAGTATTTGCAACATGGTCCTCAAGTGTTTTGCATGCTCTTCTTCAGTCTTAGAGTAAATCAGTATGTCATCAATGAAGACAACAACGAATTTATCCAAAAACGGACGGAAGATTCTGTTCATATAGTCCATAAACACTGCAGGAGCGTTTGTCAACCCAAAAGACATTACAGTGTACTCGTAATGACCATAACGAGTCATGAAAGTGGTCTTAGGGATGTCCTCATCTCTCACCCTTATCTGGTGATAATCGAAGTGCAAATCAATCTTGGAGAAAACCCCGGCTCCTTGTAACTGATCCATGAGATCATCAATTCTCGGCAGCGGGTACTTATTCTTTATTGTGACTTTATTCAGTTGCCTGTAATCCACACAAAGCCGCATACTCCCGTCTTTCTTCTTCAACAATAACATCGGCGCTCCCTACGGAGAAATACTAGGGCGGATAAAGAGTTTGCTCATTAAGTCTTCCAACTTAGTCTGAAGTTCAGCCATTTCTAAAGGCGACATTCGGTAAGGGGCAATCGGGATTGGCCCTGTCCCAGGCACCAACTCAATTGCAAATTTAACCTCTTAGGCAGGAGGGAATTCCTTGATGTCATCTGGAAACACCTCAGAAAATTCACAAACAACGGGAATTTGCTCTAAACTTTGTTCCTCACCCGACATACTCGCAGCTAACAGCATAACGCCTTGACATTCCTGTCCCAAATAATTTACTACCACGTAGTTTAGGTAACAGCCATTTACCACAACCGGGCCTTCTGACCCTCCTGGCATGAAATGCAATGATTTCTCAAAATAGTTTAACAAGACACGATTCTTAGACAACCAGTCCAACCGCAAGATAAGATCAAGACCAATCATCGGCAAACAAATCAAATAGTGTAAAAAATCACGCTGCTTGACCCTAAACGAAACCTGCGGACATCCTAGCCTAGTTACCATGGCTTCATGGGTGGCATTATACACCTTCAGGTCATAACCTAAAACCACAATCTTCAATCCTAACTCACTAGCCTTTTCAAATACAATGAATGAATGTGAAGCTTCCAAATCAAATAAAGCATTTAAAGTTTGACCAGCCATTTCACATTTACCTTGGATAAGTGTGTCGGACCCTTCGGCACCCACGACTGAGGTAGTGAACACCCGACCAAGCTGCTATGCTTTCCCAGTACCTTGCCTCTACGTCTCCAGACAGTTCGAGGCTTTATGCCTCGATTTGCCGCAAGAATAGCACAAGCCCCATCCAGCCTTGCACAGGACTCCCGGATGGTAACTCCCACACCGAGCACAAGCTTGCTCATTGTAGGGCTGCTTCCTAAATCTTCTCCCCTGGAAGTTGTTGTTGTTGGGCCTTCTGGAACTATTTTGACCCTGAGTCTGGTGTGCTACAAAGCCTCCCCACTTGAAAGGCTGACCTCTAGGAGCAAAGCTTTTCCCTCGGTTCTGTGGGAATGGTCCCTTATGTCTTCCTCTCTCTGCAGCTGCCTTTTTCACACACTCTTAAGCAATCCTGCTCTTATCACCAACTCAGAGAAGGTCCTGATTTCCATAGGCCCTGGTAAACTGAAGATGTTGCTTCGGAGCCCTCCTTCATACTTGATGCACCTCCACTCCTCAAAGTCTCCCGGAGCTCCTTGACACATATGAAAAAACCTGAATAGCTCCTCAAAAATGTCTGTATACTCAGATACAGACATAGTACCCTACTTTAGCTGCAGTAACTCAATCTCCTTTGCCATCCGGGCAAAATTTGGATAGTACTTCTTATAGAATTGCACCTGGAAGGCATCCCAGGTGATAGGGTCATCACCTAGTTGTAGGAGACGTCGAGTTCCCTGCCACCAATGCGATGCTTCCCTAGTGAGCAGATAGGTAACAAACTCAACACACTGATTCTCAGGTACCAACTGCGCTTGTAGTGCTCGCTCCATAGCTTGAAACCAGGTATCGGCTTCAGTCAGATTAGTTGCCCCCTTGAACTTTGGTGGATTAACCTTTAAGAAGGTTGCTAGTGTCATCGGATCCTATGCTCCATTCCCGCCATTGCCATTGTTATTTATCTGGTGTCCAAGAGCCTCCCCAATGGCTTGCATAGCAGCAGCCATGTTTTTCAACGCCACTATAAAGTTTATCGAATCATTCGGGTTGGGTTCTGGCCCATGAGTACTAGTACGACCTCTCCCACGGCCTCGACCGCATCCACGAGGCGCCATCTGGTTCTTATACACACTAAACAATCGATATCAAGTTGATCAGTCTCAATATCGAAAATCTAGTGCTTCAAAGTCCCAAATGCATGCTCATGAATGTTTATGCCAGTTATATCCATCATATATCCTAATAGCACATGAACACATACATAGAGAATGCACAGAAGAATAGTCAGTCCGTCCCTCAGGCTCTACAGGAATGAACTGCTCTGATACCATAATGTAACACCCTACCACTCAGAGTCTTATGCTCAAGTCATGAAATAGAGGTAGCGGGGTATTACGACCTCTAAAAATAAAATTTAGTATATATAGTAGTGTGAAAAATGATTATAACTAAGATCTTTTGAAGAAAAGTGGTAAATCAAAACCGTTAAATTGAAAAGCGCAACACTCGATCGATAACGTAAAGAAACAGATAGAGGATAAGTTAACGCGAGAAGATATACAAGAAAGTGCCATAAATACAGATATCAAGACTCGAGACGCGGTTTGCGAAGATAACCGGTCCGACCATAGAGGTATATATACATATATAAAGGAACTACCCAAAATAAAATATAAAGGACAAGTTACAGAACCTGTTTCTCCAAAATAACCTCTAAAAGGAGTCAATACAGTATATATATAAACAGTGGAGAATATATATATCTAAGCAAATACATAAAATCAAAATAAAGTTCCGAGAGCTAAGGGTCTTCGCCAAAATAGAAGTCTCCAGCATGGCTCAGCGAGGAGCCTCACGTCCTGCATCTGAAAATCACAAAATCCACATGGGTTAGAATTGGAGGTTTTCAGCATGGTAACAGTGCCCAAATATCTAACATGTAATGTCTAGGGAAAGCTGAAGGCAATCCTATAACTTCCAATTCATAACCAAAGCATATAAATATACTAAACCATGAGAAATGACAATAGGCGACTAACTTAAAGATCTCCAGTCTTACTAAACATCCCATTTCCAAATCCTTCGGACCTCCCAACAGCCAACAGTAACTTGATACGCAAACACAATTATTTCACACAAGGAAATGCACAAGTAGGAAGCAGATATAACAGTTAGGCAATTAGCAACTAATGATGCAATCAATAAGGCATTCCAGACAAATCACATATAATGCAAATGATGAGTCTCATCTGTCGGTTATAAAACCAACCCGACAAGTCCTGGTAGCTAACCATTGGACTGTTCCTCTGTCGTGCATTCCCAAATCGAGTTATCCACGATATAAACATAACTCACATCCAACACCCTCACTGGTGCATATTCACGGGGGCGAGCTCATCCGAAACTTTCACAGTGTCTGACTACACTTACGACATATGGTCAGCAGAGTATTGAGTCTCCACCTAGAGCACGTGGTGGCTAGCCACTACTTTCACCCAAGAAAACTCGTATCTCAGGTAGGTGGAGTGCAACAAACACAATGTCAATAACTCAGCATATATACATTTATTCTTAGTCATAAATCAACATTTATCTCAGCCATCCGGCTTAAATTCATAATTCATACTCAGCCATAAATCGTCATCATACACAGCCATTCGGCTCATATCATACACAGCACTCCACCATTCTCCTCAGCATCTCATATTCTCATCATTAGTCTTAACGCCTCATTATATCCTCTTTCTTCATCCCCAAGTTACCCCTTTCCCTAACTTCTTCTCAATCACTAGGAATTTTATATTGATTTAAGATTTAAAGGATGAAAATGGGGGTTTATAAGCTTGAAACAGTGTTTTGGAAGGCCACAAGCTTGTTGGGAAGGTAAAATACTTAAAAACAAGGGTTTTATAAGAAAATAGGGTCGCGTGCGTACGCATAGGGGTGTGCATGCGCACACCGAAAAGTATTTTCAGAAAGTGTGCGTACGCACAGAAAGCAAAATTTCATTTGTTGAGTGCACCCACAGAACGTGCGAACGCCATCAACAAAATGTCCTTCCCAACGTGTGCGTACGCACAGAGCTGTGCGCACGCACAGCTTGCAAAACCATATTGATTGTGGGCACGCACAGGACATGCTAGCGCTCTCAGCAGCAGCCACTTTCCTGTGTGTGGGTACACACAAGTTTGTGCATGCGCACAGGTTCAGAAATCCACAGGGTGTGCGTGCGCACAAGGCTGTGCATACGTACACAAATCAGAAATCACAAATTCTGCAAAATTTGCAGAATTCAGATTTCTGGCCCAAAATTTCAAGGATCATATCTCCTTCCACAAAATTCAAATTTCTACCAAATTTAAACCATTTTAAAGCTTATGAAATTATCTTTCATTTGATATAAAAATCATCAAATTACAAAAACAATAGCTTAAGATATGATCCATTGAAGTTCATCAAAATTTCATTTTTACCAAAGCTCATAAACTTCCAATTTCTAAAACATACACTTCCAAATTCATTCAAACCAACCAAAACTCAACCCTTCCAACATCAAGCATTTTCAAATCCTCATTCAATCCTCAACCCACCAATTCTTCCCTTTGTAACCCATCTCAATTAACAACATTCCACATCTCAATTCTCCAAATAATTATTCAATTTCATCAATCACTAAGAATACACATATCAATATCACACATCAAAGCATGCTTACCAATAAGAGCATCAATATCACCAACACTTGAGCATATCAACCCATATCACATATAACTTTACATTCTTTACAAATAATTATCACCATTCCCAATCATTCTACCATTATACATATATCCAACTCAATCCATATCATCCAACAACTTACATCAACATTTCAAAATCCTATCCCAGAGTCACTAGCCAAAGTTTTCAATACCACATTACATTTTAGATGCAGGAAACCGAAACCATACCTTGACTGATTTTCGTTCAGTCTGGAACACTTCCAAGTTCAACCTTCAAGGTCTCAAAACTTCACCAACAGATGTTTCAAGCTTATTGCTCCACTCCAAAGCTTTCTAAGCCATCAATCAAGCCCCAATATATATATATACTACCTAAGCCACAACATCACACCCAAACACAATAACTCAATCACTAACTCACAAAATTCTAACTGTTTAGCTTAGGGTTAAGAATCTTACCTTACCCAAGGATCAAAGAAGCAATACTAAGCCTTCTCTTCAAGTTAATTTGATCCTATAACATCAAAACTCAAAATCTCAACACCTTTCACGCAAAATTTTTGAAATTAAGGGCTGTAAATTCGAAGAAGAATTTGTGGTTTACCTTAAGAATAAATTTATGGGTTTTGTAGAGCTCAACACCGCAGTCGCGTGGCTGCAAACGGATCGTCAGTCGGGACTCTGGATAAAAAGTTATAATCAATTGAAGTTTGGAGTGAATTTGGAAAAGGGTTTCTTGTTTCCCCCCTCCATTTCAGTGTGTGTGTGTGTCGTTTGAGAAGAGAGAGAGTGGTGAGATCTCTAATAAAAGGGGGCTTGCTGGGCCCTGGGCCTACTATAGGTCCGGTTGGTCCGGTTTAACCCGTTTGGCCCAATTTTGGGCTGATTTCTTTAAAATTGGTGTCAAAACTCTTGTTTTAATTTTCTCTATCATATTAAATCAAAAAAATCTCATTTCTTATTCTCTATAATATATTTTAATTTATTGGTTAATCAGTCATTAATTAACCGGGTTTTACAGAGGCCGGCGAGAAGCAACAACAGAGAGAAAGGAGAAGGGAAGGGGAAGGGGCTCGGGTTGAGGAAGGCGGAAGGAGAGGCTCAAGATTTTTTTTATAAATATAAAACGACGTCGTTTCAGTGTTTTGATGAACGGAAAGCACTTTAGGGACTAGTATGAGTCTCGAAGTGCAAGTTCAAGGACAAAATTGAGTAATTATTAATTTTAAGGACCACTTTGACGCTCGAGTGCAACTTCAGGAACTACTTTGAGACTTAACTCTTCAAAAGATGGATATAGTGTAGTTCCTATTTCTCGTGAACTTTTAATTATAATTTTTGATGATCCAACTCATGCAATTGTTGAGCTAGATATAGTGACTACCTAAAAGATCTCATAAATTTGAGGCATTTGTATGGTCGTGCTATTTTGACTTCAACAGTCAACATTGTTGAACAAGTTAATGATTACATGCTAATTTTGAGTGAAAATAAAGAAAAAAGTATATCTTAGCTCGGATTCACCTTTTAGAGAAGGAGCTGACAAGTGGCAACAGCATAATATCAATGCACACTTCAAAAGGAAGATTGATATGGATTAAATCTCCCGGACTTCTAAATTATGATGCTTATAAAAAATATTGATCACTCAATAGACCTTTGTAATGGTTCTAGATTAGTTATCACAAGACTTGGCAATAAAGTTATCGAAACAGAAGTCTTATCAAGATGTAATATTGGTGAAAAGGTTTTCATATCTAGGATGATATTAATTCTTGTAGATACAAAATTGCAATTTAAGCTTCGATGAAGGTATTTCCCATTAATGCTCTTATATTCCATGACTATAAATAAAAGTCAAGGACAATCATTATATGTTGAGTTACTCTTTAAATAGCCAGTATTTACAAATGGCCAACTATATCTTGTAATTTCAAGAGTTACTAACAAATATCTCAGGACGATTTAAACAATCACACTGAAACTACCAATGTTGTTTATCATGAAGTCTTCAGAAATATTTAATTTTGGCATATTGTGTCACATACAATTTGTAAGAATCATATTCTCAATCCTTTGAATTCTTTCTTTAACTATTTATTACTTATTCATGTGTAAAGATTTTTTTTTTTAATTTTGACTATACTTTATCCTTATCATTGTACCTATATGTTACACACATTATTAATTTATAAACTTGGCATTTCTCACTTTATTGCAACATAACGATCCAATTCTGGCATAGAAAATGTGCACTTTTGTTTCAAGAATGAATCTTCCTATTCTTGCCATGTATTCATATTGATTAAGCATGTTTACTTAATACATGATTTAGGATTATTAGTTCCATCGCTATGTTTATATTTCTAAGCTCAATATATGCATATGACAAACATATCATTAGTCAACTTCTATGTGTTCTTATACCTCTGTTATTAATTGTACAAACTTAGTCATTCACCCGCATGTAGAGGTGACACATGGACGGGCCAAAACTCGCCGAGCCAACCTGTGTAAATTGCCAAAAAAAGAGCCAAGCTGAAAATTTAAAAATGCCATAATTAAAAAGCCTACCTAATTCGCGGGCTTTGGCGGATTTCAGCGAAGCGGAGCGGCTTCCGGAGGGCTACTGTTTTTTTTTTTTTTATAATTTAAAATGTTCTAAGTTATAATTTAAATTATGTTTTTTATTTATTAGAGACATGAAGATGTTTAATTATATATTTGAACAATATTTATTTTATTTTTTACAATGTTGGTTTTATTATTTTGTTTCAAAAAACTTGGTTGATAATTATGTTTATTATATATTTAGAATTATAAAAACTTTAATGTTTGTGAATTTAGAAATTATAATTTTTTTATCTTTAGAAATTATAAATTTATCGAAATAATGGTGAAATTATATATATTGTTTACTATTTAATGATTTATTAAAAGAATTAAAATAATAATGATAAGGAGATTTGGCAAGGTTACGTTAGGCGGAGCAGAGAGGAATTCAGGACCACATCACTAGGCGAGACGGGGTGGGGCAGCCCACCAAATGACGGGCTTTGGCAGAACGGGACAGGCTAGCCCATTTGCTACCCCTACTGGCCTCTTGCTAGTGATTGTCAAAACTACCTTGGTTTTTCTTTTTTATAGAATAGATAAATAAATAGATTCAAAAGTTATGTTATGTGTCCACCAAAATCAGCCACCAATGTCAACTACTAGTATAAAATATATGCTGGAATACAAATACATATTGAAAATCACAAATACATTAATAGCTGATTTTAGTAACTAATTTTAGTGTACAAATAACCTTTTTGTAAATTCAAATAGGTACCAAGAGAAATTGTCAAAACTACCTTGGTTTTTCTTTTTTATATAATAGATAAATAAATATATTCAAATAGGTACCAACAGAAAGATTGCATGTTAATGTTTCTTTCTCACATCACAAGAGCTTTGAAGTTTATTCCTACTCATTCATAGACAAATTAGTCGAATATCAGAGAAATCAAGAGATTTGAAGCTGAGATTTGTAGATGTCATGACCAGAAGAAGCTGGAGTAACAGGAGATAACCTTAGAGAGAAAGAGTATGGCACAGCAGGAACCAAATACTGGTTGTGCACACATGGGGACCAACTATCATCTCCACCCAAACCCATGTGTTTGTGGTCAAAATGAATCTGCATTTAATACCAAAATAAAATTATAAATAAACAGAATAGTTAGAAGAACGAAATAGAAAAAAAATGGGAAAAGAGGCATGTTCTTGGGTTCAGATTCTAACACACATACAAAGACAATGGAAACCTGTTTGGTTCAATGACAGTAGCCTACCACTCATTTTAGTTTACAATATTAAAAAATTGAAAAGCAAAGTGAAAAATGAAGAATGAATAGTTACGAATTCTCTTAAAGCACAAAACCAATATATTCTGAGAGCATACAAAAATTTATGGTCAAGGGCGGACCCATGCGCATTTTCCTGTGTAATCTATGAAATAGCACAGTATTACCCCAACATTTGCTAAAAGTTACTCATTTATCCCTTCCATTCGTCAAATGTGTTAAAATTGTTAGAAGTGTATTACACAGACATCTAATCCTGTATTACCATATTAACAAAAGTAACTAATCGTCAAACCTATTACTTAAAAAAAGTTATTTATACACATTAATCCTGTTGAATGACCATATAAAATTCTGTATAGTGTCAGTACATCAAAATTTAATTCATGTTTTATTTCTCTTCACCTATGATGTACAGACAGTGACACGAACACAATATAGGACACACAGACACATGAATTTTAAAATCTTATGAGACACAGGAACACAACATATATATAAAATATAAAGTATTTTTTAGATAAATTACAATTATATTTTGATATTTTATTGATATTATATTTTTTAATATTTGTAATGTTTTCTTTTAATTATATAAAGTATTTAAATATTTTTTGTTTTAATAAATAATATATATTATTTCTAAACTCATTTCATGAATACATGTTAAGAATAAAAATGGAGACGCTGACACGTGATGGTATTTAAGTGTGTATGAAAAAGAATTTTTTATTTTTTATTAAGACATAGTTGGACACAATAGGTATGCGTGTTGGACGAATGTCGATGAGTGTCATATCCCATGTAGACACGACAATTCAACGAAGTGTCCGTACTTCATAACTCTACACTAAAACCAACACTGATGCTGCTGCTGCCACTGTCACCACCTTCTCTTTCCCACCATCATAACCACCACTGCCACCATCAATCTCCCCTCTGATCAACAATCCAGTGTCGAACCTTGTTGGTCATCCAAGTTCTAAATCCACCACTCTCCCACACGCCCTTTTCCTCTTCAACCGCCACCATCTCTCACATCCTTACTGCTTGCCAAACCAACTTCTCAAAAGTCCTCTCATCACATTCCTCCCTCTTCCACGAGCTCACACATCAGTCCCCAACCCTTAACACCTTCTCCTCCGGAAAGAAGAGGTACTCTTCATGTAAAGAAATGTGTCTTCTTTGCCTCTTTTGAAGGCTTAGAACACGCTTCTTCACAGGCTCATCAAGACCAAGAGCTTTCATTTAGTGTGGAATACCTAAAACATTTCCAACCTTCTAAAATCTAAAGTCTTCCCTTTCCATTCCCTCACTAGTGATCACACCCTAAAATAATTATCTAGCAAACTACAATTGAACCAAAATATTGCTGAAATACCAACAGAAATTAAATACCTCAATGCTATCTCCTGCAATAAGCTCTTCATTGTGCATTGCTCGGTGAAGCTCCGAAGTGCTGTAGTAGCTTGCACTCATTTGCATTGGTGGAGAGCTACCATACCTAGAAGCATATATACCAAAACCATTTTTATTTTTGAATGTTGCCCATCTAACATCTGCCCTACCTGAACTTTCCCCTGGAACAACATACGGAACATGCAAGTCACTAACAGTCGACTCATATACTGCAACCTGTGCAGAAGCCTTTCGATCTGGATAACACTCAAATGGCCCTCTGCCATACCAAGTCACTTGATCAAACGATTTTTCCACATTGAATTCTACTCCCACACGTGGCAAAGGAGGAAGATCCAGGTTTGGTTTAACACTGCATTCCACAATGACATCACCAGAAGCATGAATTGAATATTTCATATCCGTTGTGAATAAAACCTTTGACTCGTCTTGCCTGGAAACACCAAGAAAAACAACCAATATTTGAACCGAGCTGTTAGTTGTATTCTGGAGGGAACAGCTTTCGGTAACAAAGTGGAGGCTGTCGATTCCAGCATCTTTCCATTTAGACAAATAACTAGCTGGTCCTCCGCCTTTATCGTTATCAGTAGGAGCTCTCCAGAAACATGGATATATACCTTTACTGAGAACATCAACTCCTTTGACCTAGCATTATATATCAACATAATATTAGTATGAATATTTAGTAAAGAAACAAAAATAACTGAACAGAAAACTGCAAAAATTGAAAATCAAAGACATCATGAACTTTCTACAAATCATTGATAAAGAATAGAAACATGATAATTTTTGCTTTTCAAATATAACTGATATTGAAAACTGCTTAGAAATAAGATCTTATTAGAAAAAATGAGAACAAAACAAAGTGCACTAGGGGCAATCACTAATTACAACTTAACATCAAGATCATACCAAAACTAAAACAAAAATGATGCAGAATATGAAAACCATATCAACAAAGACACCTGAAAAAGACACCTGAAATGCAAGAGGTCATTTCATTCTCAATCTCTTTGAAAACTAGAGAAACTGTAAACAACCTTTAGATCATAGCCCAATACAAAATCAAATTTTTGGGAAAAGCACTGTCCCAAAGTCTAGCAAATTAATTAAGGTGGAACATTGTTACAAACCCAAACAGCAGAGTGGTGGAAGGGCAGAAAGGGAGTATCCTTCCTCTGGAATTTACATATCAGAGCAGAAAGAAAAATAACTAATTGAGGTAGTGGGGACCGAGTTTTTAGGGAATCTGTTAGAAGGAATGAGTGATATAAATAGAAAAAGGGAAATGCATTTGTATTGAGGAAAGTAGTGGGTAGAATTAGTGGAGAGTCTTGGCCTCTTGAAAGCCAAGTTATGCTTTACACATATTACTCATACATCATACTTGAATATACTCTTAGACCCGGGAATATCACAGTGATATCCTTGGCTGCAACATTCCCATATTTCTATTTTATTCTATTCTATTCCTCTCTTCTCTTCTGTTCTAGCTCTTTCTACCTTCATCCCTTTCTCTATTCTGTTAGAGTGAGACCCGCGCAATGTGTAGAGAGGTAAATTAATTATAGTATATAGTATATTCTAATAAGTGTTATATTATTTAGAAGTTGATTAGATATGTAAACTAATGTTAAATTTGAATTGTTTATATTAAAAATATTTTGCAAAACATTTATTTGATAATTTGTATATAATTCCATATAATTATTCAACTAAAATGTAAAATACAAATTGAAATATAATTTATTATTTTAAGAATTTGAATTCATTTAATTTTAAAAAAGGCATATGCCTTTTTATATTAGAGTTGTACAAAACTAAATCTTCATTTGTTGCTTCTATTTTCACATTTTTTTAGTTGTCATACTTTGTCTTCTTATATACTATTCTTAGGTTTGCAAATAATTAAAAAAAAGGAAAAAATGAATGAGATGAGAAATACCAAGAATATAATATAAAATTATAAATTAACTTTATAATCATCATATATATTTGAATATACCTAATAAAAAGATGTGCCAAATTTGAACTTACTTGGGTTAGGAAAAATGAAAGAGAATGAAAAATACCAGAAATGTAATAAAATTATGAATTAATTTTATAATCATGATATATTTAAATATATTTAGTAAAGAAATGTGCCAAATTTAAACTTACTTGGAGAAGTTTTCGTCAATTGGTATGAGAGATTGAGAAATAAAAAGTAGCAAGAGCCTTAGGTAGCATGTATATAAGTAGACCAACTAATGTAATAATAAGAGTCTTAATATGTATTAGTTGTAGAATTTCAATATTTATAACTGAAAATTTTTTAATTATTATTATTATGGCACTATTAATGTGTTTATTGTATTTAATTAGTACTTTATGTTTTAGTTGAATAATAATAGATAAGTATTTTCTCTTTTAATTTTATAAAAATCTTTAACTAAAAGATGATTGGTTGATTTTCAAGTTTTGCCAAGTAATCAAAATTGTTGACATGGCATTATTAGAGGAGAAAACATGGCCTAAAACTTAATGTAAAAGAAGTTGGTATCAATTTCTATATAATAAAAATAGATAGATAGATAGATACTTTGTTCATTGTTATTGTGGGAAGGATTTAACACAACAATACAAAAGTTCCCTCTTTATACCACACACACTTTAGCTGAACAAAATAATAGAGAATAGAGATATCTTAATCACCAAGAAAACTTTTGATCTTTAAAACCAGGTTTTAAGACTATGTTGCTCCAAATAACTCTCAAGCAAGTATCTAAACTACCCCTTAAAAGAGAAAAATAAATATTCAACTTTTCCAATTCCAATAACTCCTGCTATCCACCTGGTTTCTAAAATCTAAACAAATTGATTATGTTTCCCTTACATTAATATAAAAAGAAAACTATTTTTCAAAGGTTAACCAAATAAGGATTACAGTAATTATAAAGATTATAGAAGACCTAATATACTCAAATAAATAAATTAAGATATCATGCAATTTGAGATTTCACACATGATAACCAAATTAACAAAGTTACCTTCCAGCTTTCAACTGTTCCTGTTTTAGTGCTCAATGTTATGTCCCAAATATCTTGCTGGTTAACTTTAATTTTATCACCCAGAGTTTCAGCCACCAAGGTGCCACCACTAAAATTGATAGCCTGGAACAATAATCATCCATGACACAGAAAATTTTAAACTCAGTTACTTCAGTAAATGACATCCAAACACCAAGATCCATTCATAACGATATATCATTTGTTAAAATGATTACATGAGGAACGAAGCCTCTCTTTGTGGGCAGTTGAACTTGTGAGGATGAAACAATATGACCAGCTTCAACCCAGCGTGTAGAACTCAAAAGCTTTGCAGTTATAGTGAGGAACATTTCTTCGGATGACGACGAAGTCCACAAAGAATACCATGGACCTGATTGCCAATCGATGGTATAACTACTTTGGGGCTTAATTGGTTCAAGACTTAAACTTCCAGATCCGAGGTTACACCCATCTGCAGAAGCATACCAACTAAACTCCAGTCCTTCTGTTGTTTGAAAAAAATGCCCATTTTTAATCTGCAAAATTATATATTAAAATAAATAGGCAAGCACAGATTTGATCAATCAAATACAAAAACCACAACATAATATTTGTACCTCAATTTTCCCTTCATGCAAAGCCACCTTGATTGGTTGGTATAGATACTTGACTTCTGAAAGAAGAAAAACCATGACTACCTTTCTAAAGAGTCTAAACAAATGGAGGATGCACCCAGCTCAACAATGGTGCATACAAAAGTAACACTATGATGTCAGTTTACCTTGTAAAACAGGATGAGCAGTTCGATCAGGAAATGTGAGGCCATTCAAACAAAAATTTGAGTCATTAGGAACATCCCCAAATTCACCTCCATATGCCCATCTCTGTCTGCCACTTTCATCAATTTTTATCAGGGCCTACATGCAAAGTACCAAACCTACTAATCAAAAGACTTCATCATAATAATCTGTAGATACTCCTACGATGTCATGAAGACAATATACCAGAACTGATATTAACAAACATCCAAATTGAAAATCCAGGGGAAAAGGTAGGAGACAAGGAAATGAAGATTGAATTTAATTTCAAGAGGTCAATCAATAGAGGAAAATAGAAGTTGCAGGGTTTTTTGTTCCTTGGATAAGTATAATCACTCCCAAAAAAGCTGATGATCATAATTGAACTCAATGAGTACAGGCAATGAGCCCACTTCATAAGCATGCCTAATCACATAAGGCCACATAACTTGGTCCACATAAAGATTAACAAGAGATTATCACACAGACAAAAGATCATAGTAGGTGGACCTTGATCATGAACTTCAAGAATAAAGAGACCCTTGACAAAGATGGCTCAATATTAATGAGTATTTGTTTTTCAGTATTCAAAGTTAGCTGGGAACTGGCGCATGAAAACCACTCTTACCCTCTATATTCCCTCCTAACATACACCTTATTCAGTAACAGGATCAAATCAAATCTTGATAGACCGCTCACCTGATCAACCCAATCCCAAATAAAGCCTCCTTGAAGTCCAAATGTGTTGTCAATTGCTTCCCAATATATATGTAGATTCCCATTGCTGTTACCCATTGCATGTGAATACCTGGCATTTGGGCATCACAGGGAAAAATGGAAAATTAAAATATCAACACTGCATTGTTGATACAAATCCCAATATCCAAATATAGAAATGTCAAAAATAAATAAGTAATAATGATTATGATGATGATGATAATGCATACTCGCAAAGAATGAGAGGTCGTGATTCATTTGGATCATTTGCAATTTTCAGCATGTCCCAAACACGCATATACATAGGGCACACAATATCTGTGCAAGGAGTTCTAGATCCACCACCTTCGTAATGCACTACCCGCGATGGGTCTCTTCCACGAATCCAACCTGACAAATATCTCATCATTGAATGGAGATAAAAATTAAAAAATAAACCTATTGTATCATTCGAAAGAATTAACTCCCTTATGACAATTCAAAAGGTAATAAAGCCAAATAAGATGCATTTAATAATCCTGTCCTACTTATTCTTTTACTAAGCAATTTTTCCAAAAAATAACTGGCAGGATAAAGTAATAAGTTGATTCAGTTATGCACAAAATCTAAGCGAGTGAGCTGTAAGTGTGGTACCAGCTAAAGAAAAATGATTTGGCCCAAATCCAGATTCATTCCCTAAAGACCAAGAAATAATGCATGCGTGGTTTTTATCTCTCTCGACCATGCTGATCACTCGATCCAGCATTGCAGCTGCCCAAATCGGTTCCAAAGTAGGATGCTTGAAATGTGTACAATAATCAAAACCATGAGTCTCAATGTTGGCTTCATCTATCATGTACATGCCGAACAGATCACATAGTTCATACCAGCGTGGATGTTGAGGATAGTGGCTATTCCTAACAGCATTAATATTATTTTGTTTCATCAAAACCAAATCCTGTAGCAAACTAGCAAAGTTGTAATCAGTGTATGAAAAGTGCCCATAATAAAGGTAAAAACTAACCACCAAATTAATTAAAGGGAAAAATGCAATTAACCCCTTAAACATTGGGTCTTGTGACATCTCCCTTAAACGTTCATAGTGTGCAATGAACGCTTTGGAATTATCAAATGGTGCAAAAAGATTTGCTAAATTTTCTTCGAAATTACCCCTTCACGTGATATTTTATTGACAAAATTACCCCCTTAAGAAAAGTTCACGAAAGGGCATCTCTGCGCCATTTGATAACTTTAGGGTGTCATTGCACTTTTTGAAAGTTCAGGAGAGCTTAATTATATTGTTTTCTCTTAATTACTATATGAGAGGATAAACTGACAAACATTACCTTGATCATGCAGGATTCTATATTTGCCTTTCCCACTCGTGGATGATGTTCATGCCTGTTCACACCTCTTATTACGACAGCCTTTCCATTGACAAGCAATTCTTTGTAGGCCGTAGATACTTTCCTAAAGCCCACTGGACATGACTCGCAATCAACAATATTTCCAGTTTTATCTTTGAGGACGACAACTAAGGTATAGAGGTATGGCTGAGATAAATTCAAATAATATAAGATGTCAAATGAGGACAAAAGTCTTCAAAGTTCACAGAAAAAGGCACAGAGCTGTATTCAAAAACCATATGGGGATGATAAGGTAAACAAAAATGTACTGATTGGGAAGAATGAGAGAAACAATAAACTTTGAGCATATCTGCAGATAACAGCCATAGAGTAAGTATGAAATGAAAGAATTTGAAAATACCAGATCTTTAGCTCAATACTGAATTGAGATCAAAGCATGAACTTTTACAGAATCAGTGATCATTTAAGACATGAATGCTCAGATCTTCAGATTAAAATCATTGGTTCATGTCTCAATAATAAGAGTTCGGTCTAAACATGTAGAAAGTGATTGAAATTACTCACATGCTCTGCAGACCAAAGCTTTGGTGCTTGCAATTTCCCACCAAACACATAACCATGAAAACCTAATGTTGGTGCACTTGATGGTTGAAATTTTAAGTCCACTACATTAGATGAGAGGAGGTCAGGATTCCCATTACTGGTATACCAGCTTCCAGAATCATACAATGCAGCTTCAATGCTGTAGTTTGTTAGGAGATTATCCTTGGATGTCTCTAAGGAATTATCTACTTTAACTTCTACCTGGATCATAGGTAAGAGATATTAATAAAATATGATGCCCCAAATACAAACATGAATATATAAAATAATAAAAAAGTTACAATATCAATTTAAACACAATAGTGGTTAGTGGCAATCAAAGTGAACCATGAACCCAGGCAGACCTTATGATACCACATTACAAATCTGTATTTGAACTTTGGAAGAAACTTTAGATAACCTCCACCTTTGGCCCAGAATTATCATCAACTAGATTTAAACCAGAATACAAATTAGAACACTCTTTTTGTTAAAAATTAAGTAATTTTTAAATTATTTAATCAAACTTTTTTCAATAGAATTATTTAGTCTAATTTTAAAAATATATTAGTAAATGATGCATTATATACAAATATTCTTATATATTTTATATAAGTCTAGAGTATAACATGTTTGACCCATGTTTTTTTTCTTTTCCAAATATTGACCTAGAAATAATTCACAAATATATGAACTTACTTGAACTCTGACAGTTTTAATAGAGGGGAACCATTATATATACATACTCAAATAATAAAAGATAAAAAAAATAAATGAATTTTGCCTTTTTCTTTTTTAATTCTACTTATCTAAAATGCAAAAAAATTCTCAGTATTTACATAGCATTTTCAGCCTTAACACTTACCAATATAATTGGTATTCAAATTTCATTGTCATTAATAAAATATTCTAAATGAGTATGATATTTTGCTCATTTGAACAATGTTATGGCTAACTTTCTCGTATGTAGGACGATATATTGCAAAGTGTCAAGTATATGGACTAACTAGAATTAAAACTATTACAATTATGCGCTTGATATAAACTAGCATCCTTTATACAATATAAAATTTTACATAATCGGAGAACTTATGAGATTAATGTTAGAACAGTTAGGTTGGTTATATAGATGCTATTCGATATGATATTATAATGGTCACTATGTAGAAAGATGTTATTTTTTATGTTGTTACAAAATAAGTTTAGTGATAGCATGTCATATCTATAGAAAACTTAAGAACATAGGTGTCATTAACTCATTATAGTACTACTTTAGTCTCTTCTTTTATATAATTTTCATAAATGAAGTTTGCTCAACAAATAAGACATGCAATATTCGAATTTAAATTATTGATATGAATCAGCATCCTCTATAATATATTTTTTTTTAATAATTGGAGAACTTAATGTGAAAGATTATGAAATTGATACTGAATTAGTTTAATAGATGTTATTCTCTATGTATTATAAATGTGGCTATGTTGATAGATTTATTTTTCTATGTTATTTCAAACTAAACGAGCTTAATCTTAGATTGGTTACATAGATGATATTCTCTATAATATCATAACAAATGCGGCTGTATAGATACATGTTTTTCTCTAAGTTATTACAAACTAAGTCTAGTGTTGACAATTTATAAATACCTTAAGAACTTAAGGTGTTATTAGCACACTATAATATTACTTTGGTCTCTTTTTGATATATTATAATAATATATAGATTTTCAAGAAAAATAAAATGACAAAATAAGTGTACAATCATGTAGAATAAGGGCAACAAAGATTAAATCTATTTTGTGAAAATAAAACATAACAAGTTTCGTATTGAAATAAATTATGGTATTCGCATTCAACTTGTACCCAAAATATAAAAAAAATAAAAAATAAAAAGAAAGAAAGAGTTAAAAGTAATTGGAATAAGGTAAAATCTTTCACATATAAGATTATTTTCAAACACGATGTACATTTGTAACATGAAAAATATTATTTCACAAGATATTATGCTTACCAATATATCTGCAGATGAAAAGTCCTCGGCAATGTTTGTTTTGAAAAAATAATCCATTATAAATACCTATGTCACACATATTAGATATTAGCGTCAAGCAAGAAGAAGGGAGGGTGTTGGAAGAACTCATCAAACGGTAGATTCGACTTATATTAAAAACAATAATAAATTTATAAAATATAAATCCATATTATTCTAAAACTTGGATTTTTCTAGGACGACTAAATCATAATTGAGGTGCATTAAGGACCTAATCCAACTTTAACCTTTTGGATGAAGAAGAAATTGCATTAATGCACATTTGGAATACATAAAAATTTAAAAAAGCAAAGCTCTCAAATCTCTCTGCATATCAAAGAGACATATACCTCTAAATATTCCACGTCCCTCATACCAGGTAGACACAAGATGCTTAATTTATTCTACTAGAGATTTCATAAACTCGTAACACTGATGATTAAAATAACTTCAACATTGCATTTTGATATCATATGCATATAGTGCTGACTTACGTTTCATCTTTCTAGAATCTGCATTATTAGAATTTTACCCACAAAAGCATCTATCAAATGAGACAGCATAAGTACGAGAGGAGCAATTTAGAGAAAACAAACCTTTGGTTTGGCTAGGAGAAGTACATCACGGTGTATGCCAGATAACCTCCAGTGGTCTTGATCTTCAAGGTAAGAGCCGTCACTCCATCTAAACACTTGAACAGCTAGAACATTCTTATGGTCTGAACCAAATGGATGACAAAAATCAGTGATTTCAAACTCTGCAGGTACCCTGCTATCTTGGCTGTCCTTGCAAAATAATCAAAATTTCTGTCAATGAGACCAAGAGTTAGTTAATTTAAAAGCTTCGTGGAAATAGGGCACTAAGACTTTTCTAGACAAAAATAAGGCATTTAATGCAATTTGTACTATAAGATAAATATGTATGCCTTTCCAATTTAGGTTGGTGTTTTCCACTGCTATATTTGGTGCAAGATATGAACACGTGATAATATTTTTCATTACTCAAGAAAAAAGTTATCAACTTATCATCAATTTCACAAAATGCCTCCTTGTCATATGGCATCACTGTTAACATAGTAACATACCGATCCATAATGTATACATCCACCTCCAGAACCTGGAACTTCCAGAAGCCACATGGAGGGAGGAAGAGATGGAATGATGAAGAAGGAGAGGGAGAGGGAGAGATACCTATATCCAATAGGATGCCCATTTATCCAAGCACAAAATGCGGAATCAACTGCTTCAAAATGGAGCAAAATTCTTCTACCTATAAAATAAAGTAATGGTTGGTACGCACAAAAAAAAATTAAAACTAAAACATGGTTTATAAATGAGGGAATGATAGAAGGTGATTTGAAAAGAAACAAAGAACAAAACAAATCTACTTCACTGTTGCAAGATGTGTGTGTGTGTGTGTGTGTGTGTGTGTGTGTGTGTTACATTACAACGGTGTAACTTTAAGCAATTCTTATACTATTAAATAACCTTTTCATTTAATGGTGTAACAATGGACACATGTGACTTGTACTTTATAATACATCATAAATTGCAGGTAAAGCACAATGCATCATAGTTATAAATAACAATCATAGTTATAAATAACAACAGTTAGAAGTGAATGGAAATAGAGAGAGAAAAACAACACAAGATCCCTCTATAACGTAGACTGGTTAACAAAAGATAGAGAAAAGAATTCACATTTCTACAGAATTCGCAATTAGACATACCCTCCCATTCTTTGGGAATGTGGAAGTTTATTCTGTAGCAGCCAGTTGGATTTTCCATAGGAACAAAAGGAGGATTTAGTGGAAATGGATATGTTACATTTGTATAAATCGGGCGGTCAAATCCATGCAACTGCCAATTCGAAGGAACTGCCAAAGTTTGGAAATTTAGACATAGACGATATCAGCACTTGTGAATACAGTAAATGGCGAAAACGATAATTGATAAGTCAATTAACAAAAATGGATTTAGAAAAAATTATATGAATGGTAATATAAATATTAACAAATAAAAAAGGTGAGATCTCCCCTAAGTTGATTCCATTCATTAACCACGCACAAAATTGTCTATGAAAACCGAAGAGTATAACTAGCAACAATTTCAAAGTATGACCTAGGAGCCTACTGAATGTTTCAAAATACACAAAGGGAACCCATTATGTGAAGCACCATCCAGTTGATATAATCATGACAAATATAACAAACTTCCCAATATAAAACTATAACAAACTAATATGATATTAAATAATAATTCATTTATTAATAATTCATTTGTTAATGAACTGAAGCTGCAACAAAGAAAAGGAAAGTTTGAACAGAGAGGATTAGGAATACTAATTTTAGTCCCTCAACCAAGAGAAAATTTACTACATCATTACAATCTCTCAGAGAAATAGAAAATTAACAGTATATAGAAAATCAAATAAACAACAAAAAGTCAGGCAAAAATTATGTAACAATGGCATATATAGTTCATGATTGTTATAAGGATTTAACAGTATGCATTGTTAGTGTAAAAAGGTTTCATACATACTACTTGAATCAATCATCTAATTTGGTTGGATGACATTGTAAAAATTTATATTGTCAATGCATCAAAATGGAACTCTTGTTCTAAAACAAAGATAAAGTTGTCATTTCCGAAAGTATTTCATACAAATTTTCCTAAAAATATTCATTTTCAAATATCAAATCATAAAGGACATGCTTCCGAACTAGGAGACTTCAAGAAAGTAAAGCTCTAGAAGCTAAATAAATTTTTTAAAACATATGGCATACTCAAAATTAAGATGAACTTACCAGGTAAAGTTTTCCATTCTGAATCTTGGAATTCATTTCCATAAAATTCATTAGGGACATTGTCGGGATTGTTAGCTAAGAAAAACTTCCAATATCCAGACAAGGACTTGACAAAGGGTAAATCTTTTACCCAAAATGCGGCACAATCAAGAGATCCTTGAATAGCATCATCATTCCAAACAGCAAATTTTGATGCCAGAAAATCCACTTTGTTGCGTTTATACCAATATCTAAGAGATCCTACTCATCACAAAATTCAGGTTGTCCAACATAAATAAGAAGTGCATATTGCAAAGCTTACCACAAACACAATGTAAAGTGTTTGAAAAGAAAAACAGTATTCATACACCAAACACTCTTGACACCCGTATAAAAATCTAGTTGTTATTGATTAATTGTGTATTTAAATTATTTTTTAATTAACAACACAAAGAGAATGTATATTAGGTTATTAAGAAAATACTGGTGTCAAAACGTGTTTATTATAAAGGGCATAGACGTAGCGGGAATTTTTTGAAAACATATGTACAAGGGAGACCAACTATTTCAAAAACCACAATCATTGATTTAGCCATATCCTGTAGGCACCAGGAACCATTCTTCAAAACTCAGAAATCGCATAAACTTTTCTGATCCTAAAGACAAGTTCAGGTAGCAGTGAAATGAATCTAAATACATTCATATTAATTCAGATTCCATCAAATACTTATTGGACAATATTATCTGTATACAATATACATGCAGACTTCACTGTATCATATTATAACTTAATTTCAATCAATTGATAGTTTTGCAGAAATAATAGCACACTAAATCTCCCTAAATACAAAAAATACGAAAATTGCCCATGAAATTTTCCCTAGATAATTATTTAAAAAATTATTTTTAAAAAGAAAGTCCAAAGGATAATTTCCAATCACAAATGATGCTTACAAATTTAGAAAGGAACAAATTTGCATCCTATTAAACGAATCCCAACCCAGGTCGACGAATTGCATTTCAGCAAAATGCATTTGAATCCGATAAATCAAAATATAAATAAATAAACTCAAGAAGAAAGCATGCCAATCATCATCAATTATCCAAGAAAAAATAATAAGTGAAGGTAAATAATTGCGGGATCGTGTGACACCTTCAACAGATTCATGAGAACGCAAGGTGACATGTGCATCCCTTTTCCTCCACTTGATGAAAACAAACAGAGAGAGAGAGAGAGAGAGAGAGAGAGAGAGAGAGAGAGAGAGAACAGTGAGTAGTGAGAGTGAATTATTATAAATAAATAATGGAAAGAAAACGGGTCAATGACTCGATGCAATGGTGTAGTGGAGGGACCGAGGGAGTGTTTTGTCACTTTCATGATATTGGGGGAAAACAAAGATGGTACCAGTTATCAAACCGCTCTACCTACTTATTTATTAGTTTATTGATCCAACTAGTTTAATCGGTAGTTTAATAAAAAGAATAATTTTAGAATAAAATAAAAAATAAATTATAAATAAACATTATAAAAATTATTTGATCTTATCAAACAGCAGCTGGACAACTAGAAATAATTATTAATCACTCTAAATTAATTCAAATACCAAAATTAATACAAACAGTAGCATAACAAATAATTACTCCTAAATTAATTCAAAATAGTAGTTTACAAACAATTACTTCTAAATTAATTCAAAACAGCAGCATAACAAAATCACTCTCTCTTCTTCACAGCTCTCTGTAACCCTCTTCTCCATATTCTCTTCACCACTCACATCCATCCCTTAATTCCCAAATACCCATCATAAAACTCTACCTACCTCACCATTCAGATTCAAACCATTTCCCTCCCAAACCCACCCAACTTCACACGGACCCACCCCTCCTCTTACCCTATATATACCCCACACCTATTCCTCCACTTTCACACATCACAAACACTTCTTTCCCCCTTGGCCGAAACCCTCTCACGCCTCCATCTCCCACTTCTCTTCTTCTTCTATTCTCTTCTTTCTTCTTTTGTTCGAGAACGAGCAAACCTCTTAAGTTTGGTGTGGGAAAAGGCCTTACTTTTTAATTTTTCATAACCATTAATGGCACCTAAGGCCGGAGAAACCTCAAGGAAGAGGAAAGGGAAGGCAATTGCTTCCACCTCCGAGTCATGGGAGATGGAAAGAGTCATCTCAAAAGCCCATCAAGACCACTTCTATGAAGTTGTGGCTAAGAAAAGGTGATCCCCGAGGTCCCCTTCAAGCTCAAAAGGAGTGAATATCCGGAGATCCGACATGAGATTAGGAGAAGAGGATGGGAAGCTCTCACAAATCCCATTCAAAAGTCGGAATCTTAATGGTTCAAGAGTTCTATGCTAATGCATGGATCACTAAGAAACATGATCAAAGTATGAACCCGGACCCGAAGAATTGGCTCACAATGGTCCGGGAAAAATACTTAGATTTCAGTCCGAAAAATGTGAGATTGACGTTCAACTTGCCAATCATGAGAGGAGATTCTCATCCTTTCACTAGAAGAGTCAACTTTGATCAAAGGTTGGACCAAGTCCTCAAGGACATCTGTGTGGAAGGAGCTCAATGGAAGAGAGATTCCAATGGTAAGCCGGTTCAACTAAGAAGGCTGGACCTTAAGCCTGTGGCTAGAGGATGGTTGGAGTTCATCCAATGCTCTATCATTCCTACTAGCAACCGATCCGAAGTAACTATGGATCGGGCTATCATGATCCATAGTATCATGATTGGAGAGGAAGTGGAAGTTCATGAGATCATACCTCTAGAACTATACAAGGTGGCTGACAAGCCCTCCATTTTGGCAAGGTTAGCCTTTCCTCATCTCATCTGTCACCTATGCAATTTAGTCGGAATTGTCATAGAGGAAGACATCCTCATTGAAGAGGACAAACCCATCACCAAAAAGAGGATGGAGCAAACAAGAAAGCCCACTCATGGACTTCAACAAGAGCATGAGGAAGTCCCTCATCAAGAAATCCCTGAGATGCCTCAAGGGATACATTTTCCTCCACATAACTATTGGGAACAACTCAACACCTCTTTAGGGGTTTGAGTTCCAATATGGAGCAACTAAGGGTAAAGCACCAAGAGCACTCCATTATCCTCCATGAAATAAGAGAAGACCAAAGAGTCATGAGGGAAGAACAACAAAGGCAAGGAAGAGACATTGATGAGCTCAAGCACTCCATAGAATCTTCAAGAAGAAGAACTAGCCGCCATCACTAAGGTGGACCCGTTCTTTAATTTTCTTGTTCTTATTTTTCTGTTTTTCATTCCTTATGCTTTATGTTTTGTCTATGTTTGTGTCTTTATTACATGATCATTAGTGTCTAGTGTCTATGCCTTGAAGTTATGAATGTTCCATAAATCCTTCACATTTCTTAAATGAAAAATGTTTCTAAATTGCAAAAGAACAAGAAGTACATGATTTTCTAATTCTATCTTGAAATTAGTTTAATTACTTTGATGTGGTGGCCATACTTTTGGTTTTCTGAATGAATGCTTGAACAGTGCATATTTTTTATAGTGAAGTTTATGAATGTTAAAATTGTTGGCTCTTGAAAGAATAATGAAAAAGGAGAAATATTATTGATAATTTGAAAAATCATAAAATTAATTCTTGAAGCAAGAAAAAGCAGTGAAAAATACAAAGCTTGCGAGAAAAAAAGAGATAAAATAGGCAAAAATCAAGCTGTCCCTGATCATGTTCTTGTGTCATGAAGGTCCAAGTGAAAAGCTTGAGACTGAGTGGTTAAAGTCGTGATCCAAAGCAAAAAGAGTGTGCTTAAGAACTCTGGACACCTCTAACTGGGGACTCTAGTAAAGTTGAGTCACAATCTGAAAAGGTTCACCCAGTTATGTGTCTGTGGCATTTATGTATCCGATGGTAATACGAAAAAACAAGATGCTTAGGGTCACGGCCAGGACTCGTAAGTAGCTGTGTTCAAGAATCAACATACTGAATTAGGAGAATCAATAACACTATCTTAATCCTGAGTTCCTATAGATGCCAATCATTCTGAATTTCAAAGGATAAAGTGAGATGCCAAAACTGTTCAGAAGCAAAAAGCTACAAGCCCCGCTCATCTAATTAGAACTAAGCTTCATAGATATTTTGGGATTTATTATATATTCTCTTCTTTTTATCCTATTTTGTTTTCAGTTGCTTGGGGGACAAGCAACAATTTAAGTTTGGTGTTGTGATGAGCGGATAATTTATACGCTTTTTGGCATTATTTTTAGGTAGTTTTTAGTATATTTTTATTAGTTTTTATGCAAAAATTACATTTCTGGACTTTACTATGATTTGTGTGTTTTTCTGTGATTTCAGGTATTTTCTGGCTGAAATTGAGGGACTTGAGCAAAAATCTGATTTAGAGGCTGAGAAAGGACTACAGATGCTGTTGGATTCTGACCTCTTTGCACTCGAAGTAGATTTTCTGGAGCTACAGAAGTCCAATTGGCATGTTTCTAATTGCGTTGAAAAGTAGACATCTTGGGCTTTCCAAAAATGTATAATAGTTCATACTTTGCCCGAGATTTGATGGTCCAAACTGGCATCTAAACACCCACCAGAGACCCTTTTCTAGAGTAAAACGCCAGAACTGGCACCAAAGCTGGTGTTTAACTCCAAGGATGGCCTATGCACGTGAAGGCTTCAAGGCTCAGTCCAAACACACACCAAGTAGGCCTCAGAAGTGGATTTCTGCACTATCTTCTCATTTTCTATAAACCTAGTTTACTAGTTTAGTATAAATAGCACTTTTTACTATTGTATTAAAGAGTCTTAGACCTTTTGGGGAGTTCTTTGAACCCTTTTTGGAGGCTGGCCATTCGGCCATGCCTAGACCATTTTGTTCTTATGTATTTTCAACGGTGGAGTTTCTACACATCATAGATTAAGGTGAAGAGCTCTGCTGTTCCTCATGAATTAATGCAAGTACTATGGTTTTTCATTCAATTCACGCCTACTTCTTCTCCAAGATATACTCTTGTACTTAATTCAGTTAAGTCAGACTGAATGGGTGACCCGTGACAATCACCCTTTATCTTCAGTACTCGCTTAGCCAAGATCCGCGTGCCTGACAACCACAAAGCGGTCTACATGATGTTCAACGTAGTCATTGGACGACAGCCAGAGTACATTCTCTTGGGTCTCTAATCAATAATTCACATCGTCTCTCCTGAAAACAGAGCATCTAAATTTGAGATTAAGATCTTCGTGGTATAGGCTAGAACACTATACAACATTCCTGAGATTCGAAAAGTCTAAACCTTGTCTGTGGTATTTCGAGTAGGATCTGGGAAGGGATGACTGTGAAGAGCTTCAAACTCGTGAATGTTGGGTGCAGAGACAGTGTGCAAAAGGATCAATGGATCTTATTCCGACGCTAGTGAGAACCGACAGATGATTAGCCCTGCAGTAGCTGTGCCTGGTATTTTTCATCCGAGACGAGAAATTCGACAGTTGATTAGCCGTACAGAGACCGTAGCCAGACCATTTTCACTGAGAGGATCATACAGCTTGCCATGGAAGGGAGCACGCATGATTGGATGAAGACAATAGGAAAGCAGAAGTTCAGGAGCAACAAAGCATCTCTAAACGCTTATCTGAAATTTTCACCAATGAATTACATAAGTATCCCTATCTTATTTTACATTTTATTTATCTTTTAATTATCAATACCTCATAACCATTTGAATCCGCCTGACTGAGATTTACAAGATGACCATAGCTTGCTTCAAGCCGACAATCTCTGTGGGATCGACCCTTACTCACGTAAGGTATTACTTGGACGACCCAGTGAACTTGCTGGTCAGCTATGCAGAGTTGTGAAAAGTGTGAATCATGATTTTGCATACCAACAACTCCAACCAAGGATGGAGGGACAACTACAACCAAGGAGTCAGAAACAATGGTCAAAATCAAAGGTGGAATAACAACAACTATCAACAGAACCGGAACCAGCAACCCTCCATACTGAGCACCTCACCAAAGACAATACCAAGCACATCCATTCAACCAACAACAAGCCCTTCAAATCACTTACCCTCCCCCTCCCTCTAACCAAGATGAAACACTCTGTTCTACCCCACAAGGACAAAAATAGCTTCAGAATTTACTTACCTCTAGTCTTACCGGCCTTACCTCAACTCTACAAGCTCTTATATCCCGAATGAAACCACCATCTACCCCTAACAATCAACCTTCAAGCTCTAGTGCACTTCCTTCTCAACCTTTACCCAGCCCCAAAGGTAGAATCAACGCCATCACTTTGAGGTCTGGAACTACATTGCCAGAGAGAAGTCCCGAGGAGCCAAGCTCAAAAGAAGATGTTCAAGTTGAGGTTGTTGTGGTGGTAGAGGATGTTGAAGAAGAGAATGAGGTACAAGATGCGGTTGAAGAAGTAGTTGCTCAACCAAGGAATGGAGTGCCTAAGGAAGATGACACTGTGAGAGAAGCCATTCCCATTCCCTTTCCACAGCTTGCTAGGAGGACCAAGAAGCAAGTGAAGCTAGACCCCAAAATGGTATAGATTTTCAAAAAGGTTGAGGTAACTATTCCCCTTTTTGATGTTATTCAACAAGTACCTAAATATGCTAAGTTTCTAAAAGATTTGTTCATGCATAAAGATAAAATACATGATTTAGAAACTATTCCTTTAAGTAGCTCTATTTCTGCCTTAATGGGTGCTATACCTGAAAAATGTGGGGACCCCGGTCCATGCATGGTTACTTGCACTATAGGGGGTGTACAATTTATTGACTGCATGTGTGATTTAGGTGCATGTGTTAGTATTATGCCATTATTTGTATATGATGCCTTGAGGCTCCCACCCTTGAAAAGGTCGGTAGCATATTTTGTTTTGGTAGATAAGAGCATAATTTCAGTGGTTGGCATTGTGGAGGACGTCCTGGTGAGCATCGAGGGGCTGACATTTCCTATCGACTTCTACATTCTAGAGATGCCCCCTAGTGACTCCGGAAGACCTTCATCCATATTGCTGGGAAGGTCATTTCGGAAGACTTCACGGTTCAAGTTGGATGCCTTCTCAGGTACCTATTCCTTCGAAGTGGATGGAAGAGCAGTGAGCTTTAACCTTGACGAAGCTATGAAGCACCCACCAAAAGATCACTCCATCTTCCAATATGATATTATTGAAGAGACTGTGGCGGAAGTTCACCAAGAAGCGATGGATGAGATGCACACGGAGCAAAGTACAAGTATGGGGGAGCCATCTGAGCATACTGAGGACGCCTGCTACCTTCAATGGCTCCAGATGATCAAGTACCAAGCCGTGAGTTGAAAATGGAATTGAAGCCCCCTTCCACCTCATCTCAAGTATGCCTACCTTGAAGATAATCAGAAGCTCCCAGTTATCATTGCAAAGGAACTCACTTCCCAACAAGAGGAGCAACTGCTTAGTGTGCTAAGAAGACATAAAAAGGCTATTGGGTGGTGTAAGACCCAAGACTTTTGAAAAGTCCTATTTTTAACTAATCTCAAACCATATATATATTTACAATTTTAATTTCATAAATTATCTTATTGAAGGTAATTAAAGGTAGTTTTGATTAATTGGATTTGAAATAAATTAAGGTTTTCATCCAAACTCTATAATTATGGATTAATTTTCTATTTACAACTTAAAGTTCTAGAAATCCAAAAACAATGAGTTTGGGCTATTTAAATTAAGATTTTATCTAATTTTATAATTATTGAGTTATGTTATATATTTAAATTGTAAAGTTGGTAGTTGTGAAATAATAAGGATTTTTATATGATTTGGACTAAATAACTAATATTTTAAGATATTGATACTACTGTTTTGGGAAAATAAAAGATTTAATTATATTATTTCTAATTATTTGATTTGGACATTTTATTGAAAATAATTTGTAAAATTGATGAGCAAATAGTATTTCTATATACAATTAGTGTTGGACTTAATTAGGGTTTCAATTACTATATTATCCCTACTTGTATTTGATATTACCAAATTACCCCTAACCCTAATTTTAAAAATAATGTAACCCTAGCCCCCTCAAACCGACACAGCCGCAGTTGCTGCCCCTCTCTACCCTAAACATACACACCCAGCTATCTGAAGAAGGAGAGAAACTAAAACAGAAACAGAAAATGAATCAAAGAGGGAAAGGGCGGAGCTGCGATCGGAAGGGGGGATGAGTCACGCTGCTGAGAGAGCTCAGCCGCGGGAAGGGGAGGCGCGGGTCTAACCCGTCACCACAGATCCGTCCGCCCCGACCCATCACCGCGCGAGGAGAAGCCATCACCGTGCATCCTCGTTGCCGTCGCTGAAGATCTTGCTGTCGTCGTCGATCGTCCTTTGCTGCCACCGTGGAACCACGAACAGGAGGAGAAGAAGGTGCGAGCCATGGACGAAGTGGAGGAGGCACCGTGTCTAGCGGCTACGATCCCGACACTGCTGTCTACCTCCATCTCTGTTGATCTGCTACTCCGCGGTGCCTAGCTGGAGCTTCTGCTACTATCGTCGAAGTTCTGTGGCTGCCGAAACCACCGCTGAACCTTCTGGCCGCTTCTGCTGCCGAAAAAATGGCACTGCCATTGTCGAAAAATTCTGTCGGTAAGGGGTTTAGTTTGGTTCTCCTTTCCGTGGAGTTTCTGGGAACCTCATTGTCGCTACATGTGTTTAAGTCACCGCTGCCGCAAGAGGTGGCTGCCGGGCTGCCGCCGAACCGGTTCGGAGATCGCCGCTGTTTCGGTTCAGCCGTTCCTTCTTCGTTCAGTAAGCGTTTTCGATTTGAAAGCCCTTTAGATTATTGTTCTGATAATTTAGGCTAAGGTGTTATGGCATTATCAGTCGTAGGGTTGTGTATTGATGCTTGCGTGACGTGCTCGGAGTTCGCGACTGCTTTGTTTCGCTAGTTTGGTAAGTAATCTATGTTTCGGAAAGCCTTTCGGTATTATTTGGTTGTGTTTGGTTAAAGAATATGACTTTTGGTAACGTGGGGTCGAGTCCTGATTGTTATATATTGCGATTAGAGTTGTTGTCATTGCTGCGAAGGTGGCTTAGAGCTGAGGTTGCGGTTGTTGGTGATTTCAGGTTGAGAGAGAAGATTCCTGTGACGCATTTGGTTTATGTGTTCGACGAGTCGAGGTAGGGGCTTTTTATACAAACTAATTTTTTTTAAATTGGAAATTGTTATAAATAGACATGCTGTGCGAAATGTATTTCTGGTGGTTATGTGAGTCTTATGAATTGTCTGATTTTATCTTGAATGAATATGGTTGCCTGTTTGATTGAAACAATGTCTGGTTTTGATAGACTGGAGATTTCTACATTGGTTGATTTGAATGATTTTTGATAATCTGAAAGTTGAGTTTTGTTTTATTGGAAACTGATTTGGTCTTGAACCTATTGGAAAGAGTTGATGATTGGTTTTGTTGGAACCCGGAAAGAGTAGCAAAGTCCAAGTTTTAGGAGAGATACTGCCGAAATTTTTATAAAATCTGAGACTTTATTTGAAACGAATTTTTAAAAAAGATATTATTTTAGTTTTAGATAGATTTTAAATTAATGAGGATTAATTATAAAAGGAATGCCAACAGGGTGATTCCAACACAACATTATTCCATTCCAATTTACAATCCTAGTTTTCTTCTCTGAACCATGAGCAACTAATCCTTCATTATTAAGGTTAGGAGCTCTGTCTATTTGTATGGATTGATTTTATTGCTTTTTCTATTTTAATTAACGTATGGATTTATAATTTAAGAATTGTTTACGGATATATGAAATAGGTTTGAACTCTTTTATTAAGAAAATTATTATATTTTGAATGTAAACTATTTTAGAAAAGGATTAGGTTTTAAAGTCAATTTAAAGATGAAAATAATTATGTTTTGGAAGTTGATTAAATAAGCGAATTTGAAGGAGTTTTAATGGATTTAAAAGAAACTTGGATTTTGATTAACTAATTTCACTTTACGACGTTTTAAGAAAAGTTTGAAGTATTTTAGGAAACTTTGACTTAGCAAAACTGATACAATTCCCGAGCTTTTGGAAACATATTTAAGAATGAAACTGAAATTGGTTTTCGGTTTAAATGACTTGGTTTTGGCCTACGTAAGTTGATCTTTAAATTGGTTCGGAATATTTGGACACATGACTTGGTTTTGGTTTAAATTCAATTTTATTTATTTAAATCAAGAAGTTAAGGTTTCAGAGGTTTTCAATGAATTTAAGAAATGAGTTAGGTTATTCTCCCCTGAAGTCTTGAGACTCCGCTGAGGAATTTTATGACCAAAATCCTGATTTAGAAATAGATGATTTTGAGTCTTTCAAAAGATGATTTTGAATTTGACATGGTTTTAAGGTTGTTTGAAAGTGTTGGAAAGACGTGGAAAGTGGCTCCTTTTGAAAAGTGATTCTTGGCAAGATGCGAATTTGAATACGGTTGTTATTTGAAAGTAAATGGGCCAAGAATGATTTTGAACTAAGATATTGAGCCTAATTGATATGTTGAAAATGTTTCTGAAAAACCACTGGATTACTATTTTATATTGAGATTATGAGACTGATGAGCGGATAATTTATACGTTTTTTGGTATTATTTTTAGGTAGTTTTTAGTAGGATCTAGCTACTTTTAGGGATGTTTTCATTAGTTTTCATGCAAAATTCACATTTCTAGACTTTACTATGAGTTTGTGTGTTTTTCTATGATTTCAGGTATTTTCTGGCTGAAATTGATGGACCTGAGCAAAACTCTGATAAAAGGCTGACAAAGGATTGCTGATGCTGTTGGATTCTGACCTCCCTGCATTCGAAAGGAAATTTTTGGAGCTACAGAACTCCAAATGGGTCGCTCTCAATGGAGTTGGAAAGTAGACATCCAGAGCTTTCCAGCAATATATAATAGTTCATACTTTATTCGAGATTAGATGACGCAAACTGGCGTTCAACACCAGTTCCATGCTGCATTCTGGAGTCAAACGCTAAAAACACATCATAAACTAGAGTTAAACGCCAAAAACATGTTACAACTTGGTGTTTAACTCCAAGAGAAGCCTCTGCACATAAAGCTCAAGCTTAGCCCAAGCACACACCAAGTGGGCCCCGAAAGTGGATTTCTGCATTAATTACTTATTTCTGTAAACCCTAGTAGCTAGTCTAGTATAAATAGGACATTTTACTATTGTATTAGACATCTTGGTTTCGTCTTTTATCCTAGCATCCATCTTTGGACGTTTAGTTCTTAGACTTTGGGGGCTGGCCATTCGGCCATGCATGAACCTTGATCACTTATGTATTTTCAACGGTAGAGTTTCTATACACCATAGATTAAGGGTGTGGAGCTCTACTGTACCTCGAGTTTTAATGCAATTACTACAGTTTTCTATTCAATTTGGCTTATTCTTACTCTAAGATATTCTTTGCACTTCAACATGATGAATGTGATGATCCGTGACACTCATCATCATTCTCACTTATGAACGCATAATTGACAACCACTTCCGTTCTACCTTAGAACGAGCGAGTATCTCTTGGATTCCCTAACCAGAATCTTCGTGATATAAGCTAGAACCCTTTGGTGGCCAGTCTTGAGGATCTGGAAAGTCTAAACCTTGTCTGTGGTATTCCGAGTAGGATTCAGGGATTGAATAGCTATGACGAGCTTCAAACTCGCGATTGTTGGGCGTGATGACAAACGCAAAAGAATCAATGGATTCTATTCCGACATGATCGAGAACCGACAGATGATTAGCCGTGCTGTGACAGAGCATTTGGACCATTTTCACTGAGAGGATGGGAAGTAGCCATTGACAACGGTGATGCCCTACATACAGCTTGCCATGGAAAGGAGTATAAAGGATTGGATGAAAGGAGTAGGAAAGTAGAGATTCAGAAGGGACAAGCATCTCCATACCCTTATCTGAAAGTCTCATCAATGAATTACATAAGTATCTCTATCTTTACTTTATGCGTTATTTATTATTATTTTCGAAAACTCCATAACCATTTATTATCTGCCTAACTTAGATTTACAAGATGACCATAGCTTGCTTCATACCAACAATCTCCGTGGGATCGACCCTTACTCACGTAAGGTTTATTACTTGGACGACCCAGTGCACTTGCTGGTTAGTTGTGCGAAGTTGTGACAAAGTGTGATTCACGTTTGAGAGCGCTACCAAGTTTTTGGCGCCATTGTTAATGATCACAATTTCGTGCACAAAGTTTTTGGCACTGTTGCCGGGGATTGTTCGAGTTTGGACAACTGACGGTTCATCTTGTTGCTCAGATTAGGTAATTTTCTTTTCAAAAAGTTTTCAAAATTTTTTCAATTTTTTTTTCTCTATTTTCATTTGTCCAAGAATTAATTTTCGAAAAAACTAAAATTTTTTTATAAAATCATAAAAATAAAAAATATTTTGTGTTTCTTGTTTGAGTCTTGAGTCAATTTTTAAGTTTTGTGTCAATTGCATGTTTTAAAAACTTTTGCATTTTTCGAAAATTCATGCATGTGTTCTTCATGATCTTCATGTTGTTCTTGACAAGTCTTCTTGTTTGATCTTTAAATTTTCTTGTTTTGTGTTTTTTGTTTTTTCCATATGCATTTTTGCATTCATAGTGTTTAAGCGTTAAAAATTTCTAAGTTTGGTGTCTTACATGTTTTCTTTTCTTAAAAATTTTTCAAAGATAAATCTTGATGTTCATCTTGATCTTCAAAGTGTTCTTGGTGTTCATCTTGACATTCATAGTGTTCTTGCATGCATCATGTGTTTTGATTCATAATTTTCATGTTGTGAGTCATTTTTGTGTTTTTCTCTCTCTTCATTAAAAATTCAAAAATAAAAAAATATCTTTTCCTTATTTTCCTCATAATTTTCGAAATCTTTGACTTGACTTAGTCAAAATTTTTAAAATAAGTTGTTTCTTGTTAGTCAAGTCAAGATTTCAATTTTAAAAATCTTATCTTTTCAAAACTTTTTCAAAAATCAAATCTTTTTCATTTTTTTATTATTTTCGAAATTTTTTAAAATTATTTTCAAAATCTTTTTCTTATCTTTATTTCAAAATTTCGAAAACTTTACTAACAATTAATGTGATTGATTAAAAAATTTGAAGTTTGTTACTTTCTTGTTAAGAAAGGTTCAATCTTTAAATTTTAGAATCATATCTTTTAGTTTCTTGTTAGTCAAGTAATCAAATTTTAATTTTAAAAATCAAATCTTTTCCAAAATATATTTTTCAATCATATCTTTTCAAAATATCTTTTCTAACTTCTTATATTTTTAAAATTGATTTTTAAATCTTGTTCAACTAACTAATTGATTTTTTGTTTGTTTTAAAATTCTTATCTTTTTCAAAACCACTTAACTACTTCCTCCTCTCTAATTTTTGAAAATTCCTCCCTCTTTTTCAAAACTTTCTTAATTAACTAATTGTTTCAAATTTTAATTTTAATTCTTCTTTTAATTTTTGAAAATTACTAACTCTTTTTCAAAAACAATTTTCGAAAACTCCTCTCTCTCATCTTCTTCTATCTATTTATTTATCTACTAACACTTCTCTTCATCTCAAGAATTCGAGCCTATCTTCCCCCTTGTGTTTGGATTCTTAACTCTATTCCTTCTTCTATTCCTTTCTTCTTCTATTGACATAAAGGAATCTCTATACTGTGACATAGAGGATTCCTCTTTCTTTTCTATTCTCTTCTTTTTCATATGAGCAGGAACAAGGAAAAAGGCATTCTTGTTGAAGCTGATCCTGAACCTGAAAGGACTCTGAAGAGAAAATTGAGAGAAGCTAAAATACAACAATCCAGAGATAACCTTACTGAAATTTTCGAACAAGAAAATGATATGGCAGCCGAACCCAACAACAATAATGCAAGGAGGATGCTTGGTGACTATACTACACCTACTTCCAAGTTTGATGGCAGAAGCATCTCAATTCCTACCATTGGAGCAAATAATTTTGAGCTGAAACCTCAACTAGTTGCTCTAATGCAACAGAACTGCAAGTTCCGTGGACTTCCATCAGAAGATCCCTATCTGTTTTTAACTGAGTTCTTGCAAATCTGTGAGACTGTTAACACTAATGGAGTAGATCCTGAAGTCTACAGGCTCATGCTTTTCCCTTTTGCTGTAAGAGACAGAGCTAGAACATGGTTGGACTTACAACCTAAAGATAGCCTGGACTCATGGGATAAGCTGGTCACGACCTTCTTGGCTAAGTTCTTTCCTCCTCAAAAGTTGAGCAAGCTTAGAGTGGATGTTCAGACCTTCAAACAAAAAGAAGGTGAATCCCTCTATGAAGCTTGGAAAAGATACAAACATATGACCAAAAGGTGTCCTTCTGACATGCTTTCAGAATGGACCATTTTGGATATATTCTATTATGGTCTATCTGAGTTCTCTAAGATGTCATTGGACCATTCTTCAGGTCGATCTATTCACCTAAAGAAAATGCCTGCAGAAGCTCAAGAACTCATTGACATGGTTGCAAATAACTAGTTCATGTACACTTTTGAGAGGAATTCTGTGAATAATGGGATGCCTCAGATGAAGGGAGTTCTTGAAATTGATGCTCTGAATGCCATATTGGCTCAGAACAAAATGTTGACTCAGGAAGTCAACATGATTTCTCAAAGTTTGAATGGATGGCAAAATGCATCCAACAGTACTAAAGAGGCATCTTCTGAATAAGAAGCTTATGATCCTGAGAACCCTGCAATAGTAGAGGTAAATTACATGGGTGAACCTTATGGAAACACCTATAATTCTTCATGAAGAAATCATCCAAATTTCTCATGGAACGATCAACAAAAGCCTCAACAAGGCTTTAATAATGGTGGAAGAAATAGGCTCAACAATAGCAAGCCTTTTCCATCATCTTCTCAGCAACAGATAGAGAATTCTGAGCAGAGCACCTCTAACTTAGCAAATATAGTCTCTGATCTGTCTAAGGCCACTTTAAGTTTCATGAGTGAAACAAGGTCCTCCATCAGAAATTTGGAGGCACAAGTGGGCCAGCTGAGTAAGAAAGTCACTGAAACTCCTCCTAGTACTTTCCCAAGCAATACTGAAGAGAATCCAAAAAGAGAGTGCAAGGCCATTGACATAATCAACATGGCCGAACCTAGAGAGGAAGGAGAAGATGTGAATCCCAATGAAGAAGACCTCATGGGACGTCTCTCAAGCAAGAAGGAGTTCCCTATTGAGGACTGAAGAATTGAAGATTGATGGTTTAGAAGTTATAGTAAACTCTCGTTGTAAGTATAGTTACTAAACCAAGCAATCAACCTTTCTTACAAACATTTTGGTTGTCACAAGTAACAAACCCTTTTGAAATTGATAACCAAGTATTCAAACCTCGGGTCGTCGTCTCAAGGAATTGTAGGGAGGTATGTTCTTATTATTGGTTATGGGTTTTGTAAATTGGGGTTTTGAAAGTGAGGAACAAGTAAATTAAATGACAAATAAAATAAATAATTAACTATAAAATAAACTCTTGGCAAGATATGAAAATTCGGAAGTCCTATCCTAGTTACTCCTATAAGAATGGAAGTTAATTCCACTTAGTTAACCTTTGCGTAAGCAAGGGAAAGTCAAGTGAACCAATTGGTTAGATTTCCCAAGTCCTAGCCAATTCCAAAGGAAAGACTAGAGTTAGTGGAATTCTAGTTAATTAGCCGACATAACAATCAATCATGAATAATTAATAACTCAAGAGCTTCCAGTTAATCAATTAAAGCCAAAAGGGAATAAAATCTACTTGAATGAAAATAATTTGGATAGAGCCCAAGCATCAGTAACATATAAGTCTGAAATACCTCAATTGCATTAATAAAATAAAATCAATCCAAATATGAAGAGTCATAAGCCAAATAAGCAACATCAATAATCAACAATTAAGAGAAGTCGAAATAAAAAGATACTGAACCTGATAAAAAGATGAGATAAAAGTATTCCTAAGTCCTAAAAATCCTAATCCTAATCCTAAGAGAGAGAGGAGAGAACCTCTCTCTCTAAAAACTACATCTAAAACTAAAAATTATGAATTATGAAAGCATTTTCATGAATGGATGCATTCCCCCACTTTATAGCTTATAATTTGTGATTTCTGGGCCGAGAACTGGGTCAGAAACAGCCTAGAAATCGTTGTTTACGAATTTAGTCACGTTGATTTTCGCAGATGCGACGCGTCCGCGTAGATCACGCGTTCGCGTCACCTAGTGATATGGCCACTATGGCAAATTATATATCAAATCGAAGCCCCAGACGTTAGCTTTCCAACGCAAGTAGAACCGTATCATTTGGATCTCTGTAACTCAAGTTATGACATTTTTTAGTGCGAAGAGGTCAGGCTGCATAGCTTAGCAATTTCTTCAACTTCTTGTATTCCTTCCGCTTTTGCATGCTTCCTTTCCATCCTCTAAGCCATTCCTGCCCTGTAATCTCTGAAATCACTTAACACACATATCAAGACATCTAATGGTAATAAGAGAGGATTTAAATAAAAGAAAATAAAAGCCAAAGAAGCATGTTTTTAATCATAGCACAAATTCTGGGAAGGAATTGTAAAACATGCAAATCATATGAATAAATGTATGAAAGATTGATAAAATCCACTCAATTAAGCACAAGATAAACCATAAAATAGTGGTTTATCAAGCTCCCCACACTTAAACATTAGCATGTCCTCATGCTAAGCTCAAGAGAAGCTTTAAAGAAGTGAAGAGGAATGATAGAGAGTATGCAATGCAACCTATATATGTGAATGCAACTACATGCAAAAATGTTTCTACCTACTTAGTTAAAAGTGAATAAGTTCTCCAAGACAAACATGAATCAAATTCCACTAATTCAAATTACACAATAAAAGACAAGTAAACTTGTAAGAAGACAGCTCATGAAAGCAGGGAACATAGAATCAAGCATTGAACCCTCACTGGTAGTGTATATCACTCTAGTCTCTCAAGTGTATAGTGTACTTCACTCTAATCTTCTCTAATCATGCTTTCTAAACCTTGTTCTTCAGCTAACCAATCAACAAATATTTAGTATACCAATGCAAACATCATGAGGTCTTTTCAAGGTTGTAATGGGGCTGAGGTAAAGGTGAGGATGTATATATAAGGCTAAGTGAGCTAACAAAGTGAATCCTTGATTAGTCTAAGATCTCACCTAACATATACAGACTTTATATAATTTCAAAGTTCTTTACCTAACTACCCAAATTTTTCCACTTTTGTATTACATGCTCATGTATCAAACTTATTTTTGAATTTGGTCCCATGTGCATTGATTCTTTTTATTTTGCATTCGGGGTAATATATATTTTTTTTGTATCCCCTTATTTAATTACTTAATAATAATTGTTTTTTGTGTCAATGCACATGGTAATTTAATTATTTTGATTTTATGTGAGCATGCTTCCCAAATTTTCAAATAACTTATTCAATTTAATTCCCCTTTTTCCTATCATCCCATGTTCCCATAAAATTCCCCACACTTAAATTATACACAATATCTATCTTAATCTAACCAAGGATTCAACTTGGGGTTTTTAAATTGTTTTTCTGCTTAAGGCTAGTAATGTGGTTATAAAACAAAAGGGGATTAACAAGCTCAAGGTGGCTGACAAGGGTAACATAAAAGGCTAGGCTTTATTTGGGATAAGTGAGTTAATAATCAAATATGGCCTCAATCATATGCAAGCATGTAAATATACTAAACAATGGACATATAGACTGAAACAAAGTAAAGATTGCAATCATAGAGAAGAAAACACATAAGAATAAAATATTATGGTTAAATAATGTTACCATGCAATTAAGCTCAAAATCTCACAGGTTGTGTGTTCTTTGGCTCAAAAACCATGTTCCAAATACAACTTCAAAACAAATTTAACAAAAAAATTTTCAATTTAAATTAGTTAAATACTATAAAAATTTCTTGAAAAAGAAAATATTACTTCAACCAAGTAGTGACTAAATGCATAAAATCAAACAAACATGCAAATGCAACAATTAACAAATTAACATTGGTGTTGAGAAGGGACTAACTAACCCGTGGAGATCGGTATCGACCTTCCCACACTTAAAGATTGCACCGTCCTCGGTGCATGCTAAGATGTGCAGGTGGATGGGGGTTGTGGTTCCTCAGCTGGTGCTCTTTTTTGTTCCTTTCCTTGCCGGTGGTTTGGGAGTAGCTTTCTCTCTACCCTTCTTGGTGGCCATCCTGAAAAAGGGAAGAGAAAGTAAATTAAATCTAAAGAGATAGAGCAAGGAAGAGGATTGAATGAGTGATAATCAGTGCACGGTAAAGATGAATGAAGTGAACACATGGTCATGACAACATGTGAAAAGTTCATCAAAGGGAATAGAACAAGTGCACGATAGGGTAAGTAGATGCAAGATGTTTATTGGCATGCCGGCAAGGGCATGAGTAGCATAGATCAAGCATCATTTCGTAACAAACTATCACGTTTGTACTGACAATTAAATTCAATTAATATAATAGTAAAGGAAATTTGTGAAAAGCAGGCATTGAATAGTAGAATAGAATAATGTAGAAAAGTGCATGATGCCATATCGGCTTTTTCACAAACATATAGCATGCATGGTAAATAATCCAATTAAAATAATAAATTGAACATGCAAGCAACCCTTTAAAAATATAATTGCCAAACAATTTTGCAACAATCCACAATGACCAAATAAATTTCCAACACCAACATAAAAATGCATGAAAATAAAAAAAAGGAAGGAGAAAGAAGGAAGAAGGAGGAAGGGAGAAAATAAGAAAGGAAAAGAAAAAGTAGGATTTGGGGAAGAAAAAGATAAGATATTTTGGCAGAGTAAGATAAGCTGTGCGCCGCTGGTGACGCGGACACGTGCATGACACGGTCGCATGGGGCACGATGTTCTCAAGTGACGCAGACGCGTATGGCACGCGGACGCGTGACTCGATTTTTGTGCTAGGGCGCGAGTGCAGCTCCGCGTTTGCACAACTCTCTGTTTAAATGCATTTTTGCCAAAACTTTGGGTGACGCGGTCGCATGGGTGACGCGATCGCGTGGATGGCCTATTTGAAAAACGACACAGACGCGTGGGGCACGCGTTCGTGTGGTAGAGCTTGTGCTTCTAGTACGAGTCCAGCCCAATTCTAGCTCAACTTTCGGCCATACACCCTTTTTACGTCGAATTTGAGGCACGTGTTCGCGTAGGTGACGCGGACGCGTGGGAGGCGTTTTTTCCACATGACGCAGACGCGTCAGCGACGCGGTCGCGTGGATCAATTTGTGCCAAAGGCACGTCTCCAGCCACGCTCTCGCGTGACTCTCTGTTCAATTATTCTTTCTTCAAAATGCACTGGTGACGCGGACACGTCAGCGACGCGCTCGCGTAGCATGCGGATTTTTTTTATGCAGTATGCAGAATGAAAAATGCAATGAATGATATGCAAAAATTCCAGGTTCAAACAAAATTCAAAAATAGACAAAAATTCAAACTGAAGAAGAAACGATCATACCATGGTGGGTTGTCTCCCACCTAGCACTTTTAGTTAAAGTCCTTAAGTTGGACATTTGGTGAGCTCCTTGTCATGGTGGCTTATGCTTATACTGATCCAGGAATCTCCACCAATGTTTGCAAATCCAATATCCTCCGGGATCCCAAATCTTGTTTCTGCACCCGTCTTCAAGTTGATTATCATGATTCCATCCAGGTGGTTCAGCTTTAGAATTCTCACTGAAGCGTCCAAACAACTTTCTAGACCCATTCAGTTGAGCTCTATACCAACCCTTGCAGTTAAACTTAAAGCTTCTAGCCATAATGAACTTTGCAGGACAATTCTCACCACTGACCATCTTCCTCTTACTCTTAATGCCAAAAAGAGCTCTAAGCTGACCATCCGTCTCTAGTAGCCCATATTCAAGTGGGAAAGTAAAGGATAAGGATTGGAATTTTACCCACTTGAATATTGTGTTGGACGGTAATGGTCTTGGAAGAGATATTTCTAATGAATTTGCAAGCTCCACTCCCTTGTGCTCTTTTCTGACAACTTCCACCTCTTTGTAAGCTTCTTCAATTTCAACCTCTTCTTCTTGGTGGCTTTCTTCCAATTCAAACCCTTCTTCATTGTTTACCAAAGGCATGGGAGGTTGTGCTTCTTCTTCTTTAAACTCCATCTCTTGATCAACCTCTTCCAAGTCTTCAACCATGACATGCCTTGGAGGTTGTACACCCTTCTCAACAACAAATTCAAACTCCTTAGAAGAGGGTTCTATGACTTGAGGTTCCCGTGAAGGTTCTGCATCTCCTAAATCTTCAACCACTTCTTCCTCTGCAACTATTATAGCTTTCTCCACTTGTTCCCGTACAAAGTCATGCTCCTTATTGTCCACTGGAGTCTCTAGTGTCTCTTTCATGCTACGTTCTTCATTAGATTGTCCACATGAAGCCATGGGGGTTCCTTGAGTGTCCGAACGTCGGGAAGCTAATTGATTTATCGCTTGATTCAATTGATGAAGGGTTGCGTGGAATTGATCCACTGTTTCCTTGAGACGATCCGTTGATTCTTGTTTCACTTGGGTATCATAAGTAAGACCATAGTGCTCTTGGATTGATGGATATGGAGATGGTGTATATTGAGGTGGTGGTTCTTGGGAGTAATTGGGATGGAATTGTGGTAGTTCTATATATGGTTCATTTGGCTCATAAGATGGTTGGTATGGTGGTTGAGGGTTAGGATCATATGAGGGTGTTTGGTGGTAAGGGGCTTGTGAGTATGGTGGTCCAAAGCTATATTGAGGAGGGGGTTCATAGGCGTATGGTGATGGTTGTTGATAATCAAAAGAGTGCTCACCATAGCCGTTATCTTGGTATGCATCACAGAATAGTTGTTGATAGTCCATTGGAGGTGGTTGTTGCCATGAGGGTTGATCAAATCCTTGTGGCTCCTCCCATCTTTGATACTTCCAACCTTGATGCATGTTCTCATTGTAATTTCCTCTTCCTGCAACATAATTGTAACCAGACTCATAGCCAAAGGGGTGAGAGTTCATAGTAGTAAAAAAATAAAAAGAAAATATTTTGAAAAAAAAAGATTTTGAAAAAGATATGATAGGATTTTGAAAAAGATAAGATTTTTGAAAAGAGATAAGATAAGATTTTGAAAAAGATATAAATTTTTTTTGAAAAATATTTACAATAACCAATAATAAGGCACACGTTTGCAATTCCCCGGCAACGGCGCCATTTTGAAGAACTGAATATTGATGGTTTAGAAGTTATAGTAAACTTTCGTTGTAAGTATAGTTACTAAACCAAGCAATGAACCTTTCTTACAAACGTTTTGGTTGTCACAAGTAACAAACCCTTTTGAAATTGATAACCGAGTATTCAAACCTCGGGTCGTCTTCTCAAGGAATTGTAGGGAGGTATGTTCTTATTATTGGTTATGGGTTTTGTAAATTGGGGTTTTGAAAGTGAGGAACAAGTAAATTAAATGACAAATAAAATAAATAATTAACTATAAAATAAACTCTTGGCAAGATATGAAAATTCGGAAGTCCTATCCTAGTTACTCCTATAAGAATGGAAGTTAATCCCACTTAGTTAACCTTTGCGTAAGCAAGGGAAAGTCAAGTGAACCAATTGGTTAGATTTCCCAAGTCCTAGTCAATTCCTAAGGAAAGACTAGAGTTAGTGGAATTCCAGTTAATTAGCCGACATAATAATCAATCATGAATAGTTAATAACTCAAGAGCTTCCAGTTAATCAATTAAAGCCAAAAGGGAATAAAATCTACTTGAATGAAAATAATTTGGATAAAGCCCAAGCATCAGTAACACATAAGTCTGAAATACCTCAATTGCATTAATAAAATAAAATCAATCCAAATATGAAGAGTCATAAGCCAAATAAGCAACATCAATAATTAACAATAAAGAGAAGTCGAAATAAAAAGATACTGAACTTGATAAAAAGATGAGATAAAAATATTCCTAAGTCCTAAAAATCCTAATCCTAATCCTAAGAGAGAGGAGAGAACCTCTCTCTCTAAAAACTACATCTAAAACTAAAAATTATGAATTATGAAAGCATTTTCATGAATGGATGCATTCCCCCACTTTATAGCTTCTAATTTGTGTTTTCTGGACCGAGAACTGGGTCAGAAACAGCCCAGAAATCGCTGTTTACGAATTTAGCCACGCTGATTTTCGAAGATGCGATGCTTCCGCGTGGATCACGCGTTCACATCGCCTAGAGGTATGGTTACTATAGCAAAATATATATCAAATCGAAGCCCCGGACGTTAGCTTTCCAACGCAAGTGAAACTGCATTATTTGGACCTCTATAGCTCAAGTTATGACCGTTTTAGTGCAAAGAGGTCAGGTTGGACAACTTAGCAATTTCTTCAACTTCTTGTATTCCTTCCGCTTTTGCATGCTTCCTTTCCATCCTCTAAGCCATTCCTGCCCTGTAATCTCTGAAATCACTTAACATACATATCAAGGCATCTAATGGTAATAAGAGAGGATTTAAATAAAAGAAAATAAAAGCCAAAGAAGCATGTTTTTAATCATAGCACAAATTTTAGGAAGGAATTGTAAAACATGCAAATCATATGAATAAATGTATGAAAGATTGATAAAATCCACTCAATTAAGCACAAGATAAACCATAAAATAGTGGTTTATCAAGGACTCAAAGGAATCTGAAGGTCATATAGAGACTATAGAGATCCCATTAAACTTCCTTCTGCCATTCATGAGCTTTGAAGACTATTCTTCCTCTGAAGAGGATGAAGATATAACTGGAGAGCAAGTTGCTCAATATCTAGGAGCCATCATGAAATTGAATGCCAAGTTGTTTGGTAATGAGACTTTGGAAGGTGAGCCTCCCTTGCTCATTAGTGAACTAGATACATGGGTTTAGCAAACGTTACCTCAAAAGAAACAAGATCCTGGTAAATTCTTATTACCCTGTACCATAGGCACCATGACCTTTGAGAAGGCTCTGTGTGACCTAGGGTCAGGCATAAATCTTATGCCACTCTCTGTAATGGAGAAGCTGGGGATCATTGAGGTACAGCCTGCCACATTCTCATAAGAGATGACAGACGGATCACAAAGACAAGCTTATAGATTAGTAGAGGACGTGTTAGTGAAGGTTAAAGGCCTCTACATCCCTGCTGATTTCATAATCTTAGAGACTAGGAAGGAGGAGGATGAATGCATCATCCTTGGAAGACCATTCCTAGCCACAACAGGAGCTGTGATTGATGTTGACAGAGGAGAGCTAGTCCTTCAATTAAATGGGGACTACCTTGTATTTAAAGCTCAAGGATCTTCTTCTGCAACCAGGGATAGGAAGCATGAAAAGCTTCTCTCAATACAGTGTCAAACAAAGCCCCCACAATCAAACTCTAAGTTTGGTGTTGGGAGGCCACAACCAAACTCTAAGTTTGGTGTTAAACCCCCACATTCAAACTCTAAGTTTGGTGTTGGGAGTCCACAACATTGACCTGATCACCTGTGAGGTTCCATGAGAGCCCACTGTCAAGCTAGTGACATTAAAGAAGCGCTTATTGGGAGGCAACCCAATTTTTATTTATCTAATTCTATTTTTATTTTTATTGTTCTTTTATGTTTTATTAGGTTCATGATCATGTGGAGTCACAAAACAAATACTAAAATTAAAAACAGAATCAAAAATAGCAGAAGAAACAACACACACTGGAGGAAGGGCTTACTGGCGTTTAAACGCTAGTAAGGAGCATCTGGTTGGCGTTTAATGCAAGAACAGAGCATGGATCTGGCATTGAACGCCAGAAATATGCAGCAATCTGGCGTTTAAATGCCAGGATTGTACCCTGAGGAAAGCTGGTGTTCAACGCCAGAAACATGCTGCAGACTGGCGTTGAACGCCCAAAACAAGCATAGAACTGGCGTTTAACGCCAGAAACAAGCATCAATCTGGTGTTAAACACCAGGATTGCATGTAGAGGGCGTTTTACATGCCTCATTGGTGTGGGGATGTAAATCCTTGACACCTCAGGATCTGTGGACCCCACAGGATCATCCCAAGATCTGTGGACCCCACAGGATCCCTACCTACCTCAACTCACCCTCTCTCTCTTATTCACACAATCCAATAAACACTCTTCCCTAAAACCCTTCACCAATCACCTCAATCTCTCTTCCCCATCACCTCTTCACCACTCACATCCATCCATTCTTTCCTATAAACCCCACCTACTTTCAAATTCAAATTCCCTTTCCCACCCAAACCCACCCAATATGGCCGAACCTACTCCCTCTCCCTTCCCTATATAAACTCCTCTATCCTTCTTCATTTTCACACACCACAACCCTCTCTTCTTCACCTTGGCCGAAACCACCACCTCTCCCTTTCCTCCATTTTTTCTTCTACTTCTTCTCTTCTTTCTTCTCTTGCTCGAGGGCGAGCAATATTCTAAGTTTGGTGTGGTAAAAGCATAGCTTTTTTTGTTTTTCCATAACCACTTATGGCACCTAAGGCCGGAGAAACCTCTAGAAAAGGGAAAGGGAAGACAAAAGTTTCCACCTCCGAGTCATGGGAGATGGAGAGATTCATCTAAAAAGCCCATCAAGACCACTTCTATGAAGTTGTGGCCAAGAAGAAGGTGATCCCTGAGGTCCCTTTCAAGCTCAAGAAAAATGAGTATCCGAAGATCCGACATGAGATCCAAAGAAGAGGTTGGGAAGTTCTGACCAACCCCATTCAACAAGTCGGAATCCTAATGGTTCAAGAGTTCTATGCCAATGCATGGATCACTAGGAACCATGATCAAAGTATGAACCCAAATCCAAAGAATTATCTTACAATGGTTCGGGTGAAATACTTAGATTTCAGTCCAGAAAATGTGAGGTTGGCATTCAACTTGCCTATGATGCAAGAAACACTACTCGCAACATATAATAACTGAAACTCAATCGTATAGAAATTAATGCCACAAACCTCAGTGTATGATAATAGAACAGTAACTAAAGGGCTTTCAAATTGAAAACGCTTACCGAACCGAAGGAGGAACGGTTGAACCGACACCGTGGCGGTCTCTAAACCGGCTCGGCGGCAGCCCGGCAGCCACTTCAAGCGGTAGTGGCAACGAATTCCAATCATGACGACTGAAACCAACATCCAGTGACCATAGTATTCTCGGAATTCAAAAAGATAGAGGCTAATGACAAGACCCTTACCGGCAGGGTTTTTTGGCGACGACTGAAGTAGCCAAAAGCTCCAGCGGCGGTCCTGGAAGTCCCAGAACCATCTCCAGCGGTCAGAATCACAGAGATGCAACTCACTTCTCCGGCAGTGACACCGGCGGCGGCCTGAACCCCTTGACAGCATCAGAACAGCTGGCGATGACCAGGGACGCGATGAACACCGCGACAGCCACAGTAGCAGCAGCGTCGCAGCAGCGGACCCCTCTTCACAGCGACCCAGCGGTGGCGGTTCTGGAGGAACGGCGATGGCAGCTCAGCAACGGCAGTGACAGCAGCGCCGCCTTCCCCTCGCGCGAGCACGCGCGCTCCCTCTTTCTCGCGTCGGGCTCCTGCATCGCATCCCTCACGTCCGCAGTCCTGGGTTTGGCGCGGCTTAATGACGATTGATGGTGACTCCCAGATTTCCATTGACGGCGAGGTGCGTGGCCAAACAGCGCCTTCTTCCTCTCCCCTGCGCGCTCCCTTCGCGCACGAGCTCTCCCTCTCGCCGTTGCGATTCTCCTCAGGCGACGGAATGAGGTGGTGGTTGATAGAGCCATGATTGGGCAGGGGCGACGGCACGGTTATGGCGACGAAGCTCCTCGCGGTTCCGGCGACAAGGAGGACGGCGTCTCCCTCCCCTCTGAACCCTTCGTCTCTCAAATCCCCCTTTCAGCTTCTCTTCTTTTTCATTACAGCGTTGCTGCTGCTTCTGATTGTGTTGCGTTAGTGTGAATAGAAGGAGGAAGGGAAGCAGGTTGAGTGCGGCGGCTGGGTTGGGAAGGATTAGGGTTTCACTTTTAAAAGTTAGGGTTAGGGGCATTTTTGTAAATTCAAATAAAAATATGGGTAATATGATAATTAGGAACAAATTTTAATCCAACAAAATTAATGTATGAAAATACTATTTGTTCATCAATTTTACAAATTATTTTCAATAAAATGTCCCAACCAAATAATTAGAAATAATATACTTAATTTCTTCATTTTCCAAAATAGCAATATTAATATTTAAAATATTAATTACTTAGTCCAAATCATATAAAATTCTTATTATTTCACAACTACCAACTTTATAATTCAAATATAGAAAATAATCCAATAATTATAAAATTGGATAATAATCATACTTATTCCAAATTCAATAAATCACAACTTGCCTTAATTATCTTTAATAAAGAAATTTCTGAAATTAAAGCTACAGAAACACTGAATTTGAAATTAGCTAATGATAGCCCTTTTTTTCAGAAGTTCTGGGTCTTACACCTAAAGATCGCACGTGACATCAAAACAATTCTCGAGTTTACTCAAAAGAGTACTAAACCATAGAAAAGGACAAGTGATGACAAGGACAAAATCCACAAGAACTTGAAAAGATTGTTGGGATCACAAGAAATCAAGGATATACAAGGAATGAAGAATGCCGAAAAGAAAATCACTTTGGCAACCTCAAGAATGACACCTAAATCAAAGAAGTCCGATAGGAATGATAAAAAGAAAGGTAGTGCAGTAGTTTGAACAAAATCAAGCTAAGTCAAAGAAGTATAAGGTTTACAAAAGAAGAATCTCTAAAACAAAAGACAAAGCTTACAAGACTCAAGAGTAGGATTAACAATACTTTCGAATGTATTCCTCATAAAGAGTGATTTTTTTTTTTTCAAAAACTATTTCACGTTTTCAAAGGAAATGTGCACAACAAATACTTTGTAAAAGAATAACAAAAGTATAATTGTGGCATTACGTTAATACAATTTCATATTGAAATAGATTATGTAGAGTTCTAAAACAAGATGAACACCAGTTTGGCTAAAAGCAAAATATTTACTCAAATATTCAGAAAGATAGTTAAGTGCACAACTTAACCAAAAGTAGGCATAAAACTAAAAAAAATCAAGTTGCCTTACGTCAAAATAATTTCTAAGTTAAAGACTAAAAAGGTGAGGTTTGAAAAATAAAAGTCGATTAGGTTAAGGCCAAATCAATTTCCCGAAAATTCCAAAAGACATTTAGGTACTCAATCAAATAAAGGTATACAATGAAATCGTGGCAAGGTTGGAAGAAAATCAAATGTTTGTTCAAAAATCCTTAATGTTTATATTCAAACAAGCGTGTATAAAAGTTATAGCAAAGATGGAAGAAAAAGTTAAGCTCTATTCAGAAAAGAAAATTAAAGGTAAAAATTTGCTTATAAGTCAGTAAAGGAAATAAATGGTGCGTTGCAAACAGACAGGTTTCTGCTAAATAAGGAAGCTTTTCACAACTTCATTTAAAATAGTGCGTGCCAACTTTAAAACAACTTTGTCAAACAAAGGTCAACTGGAATAAAGGCGAAAATCCTTTCTTTCAAGAATTTTAAAAAATACCTAAGTACATAATCAAGTAAAGATATGCATAAGAACTGTAGTAAAGTTATTAGAAAAGTCAAGTTGTATTTAAAATAAATATATTTCCGCAAACCAGTAAAAGAACAGGCGAGGTATTAGAAATAAATAGCTTTTAAATTGCATAAGGAATATTCAAAATTTTATATATATAAGTGTAAGCGAATCAAAAGCGATTTTTATAAAAATTTGAAAATTGGTTGTAAATACAGTCAAATAAGAGAAAAACTGAATTACAATTTCTTTAAAAAGGAACCTAGAATAAGAACTTAAAAAGGCACACTGCATCAAGACAAGTTCAAAAGCATATCGAAAAATACATGAATCAAAAGGAAGAGTTTAAATAGAGAAAGACATATACACCAAGAATTTCAAACAGGTATATGTAATTAGGATCAAACAAGAATGCATATGAACAGAGGAATAGGGTTGGAAAATCAAACTACTGCTCAAACGAAATAGCAAACAAGAACTTCAACATAGACTATGTTGAAGTTCTAGTTATATAAATTCTTGCACGTTTTCTGAAAATCACAGGGTGTACGTGCGCACAAAGGTGTGCGTACGCACAAGTAAGAGTGTGGCCCCTGTTCCGAGCACACGCACAGCAGTGTGCATGCGCACACATACCAGAACTTACAATTTTTGCAACATCACAAAAATCAAATTTCTAACACCAACTTCCAATGATCATATCTTTTTCTACAAAATTCTAATTTTCACATGCATCATTTGCATCTATGTGACATTGTTTGGATGTGCATATTGTAATTAGTTTGTCTATGTGAATACTTATGTTAACTGCTAACTGTTATACTTGTTGTAATTGCTCTTGATTGTGCTTGAACTACATTAATTGTGATTGTGTTTGATTGGTTGGTTTGTGATGAATTGGTTGGTGATTAAGTTGTTTGGGCCGGGGGCCGTGTTGGATTAGATGGGCCTGAGGCCGTGGTTGGTATGTTTGAGATCTAGTTCTGTATAAAGTATCTGACTGGTTCAGCATAGACTTAATGAACCTATGCTTGGAATAGGATGGTCATTTATACCGCGTAGGTAACTACTTTCATGGTTGTGGTCTAGAAAAGTATGAAAAATCAAACTCTTACATCATATACTTAATTGAACCTATGTTTGGGACCTGTTGGTCATTCATACTATCTAGGAAAAACTTTTTCAGATTTTACAAGAAAGGAAAAGGGTTTTGTTTTAAATCATTTGAGAAATTTACCTAGTCTTCAAAAAGGGATTTTCTGGATTTCTAATGTGTACCCAAGGTTTTTGGAAAGACTCATAAGACGAGCAATGATCACTGTACTCTAAGAATAATTTATTTTTTTTACGTATCTTGTTATAGCAATTTCTGTAACCCTATAGTGAGAACAAGCGAGGATGACGTTCTCACTCCCCTACAGGTTATTCCCTTTCAAGATATGGACGACAAAGCTTTAGAGGAGTTATGTTTATTTTCTGTTTATTGGGTATTTTTGTAATATATATATGTATATATATACTAAGGTATTATATCTGGTTTGTATGTTATGTATGTTTATGTTTCGCAAAAAAGTTCTTTCAAAAGGTTATGTGGTTTTAAGTTTTAAATCATCGTAATACTCGAGCTATCAGAGTGGCGCAGCCGGAAGCGTGACATTATGATAGTTAGGGTGTTACAGGTGCAGCTTGGCAGACATAGTAGGTATAAGCCCTCAGGTTTGTGAGCACCAGATATTTCTAGAGGAGGGAGCGAGGCCTATCTGTCAACCTCAAAGGCAGTTGAACCCCACCATTTTAGAAGTGGTGAAGAAGGAAGTAACCAGACTGCTAGAAGCTGACATCATTTATCCAATCTCGGATAATGAATGGGTTAGCCCAGTACAGGTAGTCCCGAAGAAGTTTGGCATTACCACAGTGAAGAATGAGCATGGAGAGCTCATGGCTACAAGAGTGCAGAACACCTGGAGGGTGTGCATTGACTATAGGCATCTCAACTAGGCCATTCGCAAGGATCACTACTCGTTGCCTTTCATTGATCAAATGCTTGATCGCCTTTCAGGTAAATCGCACTACTGTTTTTTAGATGGTTATACATGATATTTTCAAATCCATATTGCTCCTGAAGATCAGGAGAAAACTACTTTCACATGTTCCTTTGGAACGTATGCATATAAGAGAATGCCTTTTGGCTTATGTAATGCATCGGATACGTTTCAAAGGTGCATGATGAGTATTTTCATAGATCTTCTTGAGAATTATATGGAGGTTTTTATGGATGAGTTTAGTGTCTATGGTAATTCGTTTGATCTTTGCTTGGATAGTTTAGCTAGAGTATTAGAAAGGAGTGTTAGTTCAAACCTTGTACTTAATTTTGAAAAATGTCATTTTATGGTGAAGCAAGGTATTGTTCTAGGATATGTTGTTTCTAATACTCGTATATCTGTAGATCCAGCAAAGGTAGATATTATTTCTGGTTTACCTTACCCCTCCTCTGTGAGGGAAGTCTGTTCATTTCTTGGTCATGCAGGTTTCTACCGGCGATTTATCAAGGACTTCAGTAAGGTAGCACTGCCTTTGTCCTGCCTGCTGCAGAAGGACGTGGACTTTGAACTGAGTGAAGATTTCATGGAGACGTTTGATAAGCTGAAGGTTGCCTTGACATAAGCTCCTATTGTTTACTGGAGCAGGCCATTCGAGATCATGTGTGACGCATCCAACTATGTAGTAGGAGCTGCGCTGGCTCAGCATGAAGGTAAGAACGCCTTATATAATTGCTTATGCCCCTAAGACTTTAGATGGTGCGCAGTTTAATTATACTACCACGGAAAAAGAGCTTCTGACTATCGTTTTTGCTCTGGATAAACTCCGAGCCTATATACTTGGTACCAAGGTGGTACTATACTCAGACCATGTAGCTCTAAAATATCTGTGAGCTAAGAAAGAGTCTAAACCAAGGTTAATCCGTTGGATATTGCTATTGCAAGAATTTGATTTAGAAATCAAAGACAGGAGTGGTTCCCAAAATTTAATGGTGGACAACTTGAGTAGCCTAGAGCACATTAAAAAAGACTCCACTCTTATCAATGATGCTTTTCCACTTGATAGCTTGCAAGCAGTATCTGAGGTGGTTCCTTGGTATGCACCTATAGCTAATTATTTGGTTAGTCGTACCTTTCCTCCTAATTTTACTAAGCATCAAAAGGACAAACTTAAAAGCGAGTCCAAATATTATATATGGGATGACCCATATTTGTGGAGATGTGGTGCTGACCAAATAATTAGAAGGTGTATGCCACAATCAGAATTTCACTCAATTTTAGAGGCCTGCCACTCTTCTGAGAGTGGTGGACACTTTGGACCTCAAAGAACTGCTAGAAAAATTTTAGACTGTGGATTTTGGTGGCCCACACTTTTTAAGGATGCTAGCATATATTGTGACTCTTGCTCCTAATGCCAAAGGTTTGGGAATATATCCAAGAGGGATGACATGCCCCAATAACTTATGTTGTTCTGTGAGATTTTTTATGTTTGGGGTATTGACTTCATGGGTCCATTTCTAAATTCTAATGGTTTATTATACATATTGTTAGCTGTCGATTATGTTTCTAAATGGGTGGAAGCAATTCCTACCCATACTGATGATGCTAACGTTGTTGTCTCTTTTGTTAGGAATAATATAATTTGTCACTTTGGATCACCACGAGCAATCGTGAGTGATCAAGGCTCTCATTTCTGTAATAGGAGAATGATAGGTCTGCTGAAGAAACAAGACATCATTCACAAGGTGGCGACAGCTTACCATCCCCAGACCAATGGACAAGCTGAGGTGTCAAATAGGGAGATCAAATGCATATTAGAGAAGATTGTGTAGCCTCACAAGAAGGACTAGAGTCCTCGACTAGTAGATGCGCTTTGGGCTTATCGGACTACATACAAGACACCTATTGGAATGAGTCCACTCCGTCTCGTCTATGGAAAGGCATGTCACCTTCTAGTAGAGGTGGAACACAAGGCATACTGGGCGGCGAAGGAATGCAACTTAGGATTGGGGGGAGCCAGCATTGAAAGGAAGTTGCAACTGCAGGAATTGGAAAGCCTTCGCCTAGAAGCATATGAGAACTCACGGCTCTACAAGGAAAAGGTGAAGGCGGTACATGACAAGAATATCAAGAGAAAAGAGTTTAGAGCTGGGGATTTGGTCCTCCTCTATAACTCAAGGTAGAAACTCATGCCAGGAAAGTTGAGATCAAGGTGAGAAGGACCCTATGGGGTGGAGAAGGCTGAGCCTTATGGAGTCTTCCACCTGAGTCATCCGTCAAGCCCCACCTTCTTTAAGGTAAATGGCCACCGCTTGAAGCTATATCATGGTGATAAAATGAAGAGCAATAAGGAGCTGGAGATCTTCCTCTTGAAGGACCCAGTACAAGAAGAGGACTGAACTCATGGACTGTCTAACTTAAGGATGTTAAAGAAAAGTGCTAGGTGGGAGGTGATGACTTGCATCATCTACCCTTTTTCTTGCATAAAAAAGACCACAAAAGAGCATAATCTCATTTGATCATTGCAATTCATGCAATAATTGATGAATATTTTAGAACATTGCTTTGAAATGAGTTGTGCTGAATTACAGGTGAAAAAGACATAAAAAATGGGAAGAAACAACAAAATAAGTTGGGCGTGTGAAACTGGCGTGCCACTTGTAGCAAACGCCACAAAAATGCATTGGTGTGGCACGCCAGAAGCTGGACGTGGCACGCCAGAAGCTGGACGTGGCACGCCAGTACTGAAGTCTAGAGGAGTTCTCAAACAATCGCATGGGCGTGGCATGCCAAGAGCTGGGCATGGCACGCCAATACAACTTTCCAAAAAGCAACATTGAAGGCCATTGAAGGGGCGTGACACACCAGGTTGGGTGTGGCACGCCTAGCCCATCACTCACCATAGGGTGTGCCACTTGATGTCGAAGGCGTGGCACGCCAGTTTCAAAAGTCACTTGGGCATGCCACTTGAGGAGTCAGGCATGGCACGCCAAGCTTGAAGAACCAAAAAAATGAATGGGCATGCCACTTGAGCAACATGGCGTGGCACGCTGGCTTATAAACTAAAGTAGCTGTGTTCAATAATCAATAACACAATCTGAACTCTGAGTTCCTAAGGATGCCAATCATTCTAAACTTCTAAGGATAAAGTGAGATGCCAAAACTGTTCAGAAGCAAAAAGCTACAAGTCCCGCTCATCTAATTAGAACTAATATTCATTGATATTTTGAGATTTATAGTATATTCTCTTCTTTTTATCCTATTTGATTTTCAGTTGCTTGGAGACAAGCAGCAATTTAAGTTTGGTGTTGTGATGAGCGGATAATTTATACGCTTTTTGGCATTGTTTTTAGGTAGTTTTTAGTGAGATCTAGCTACTTTTAGGAATGTTTTTATTAGTTTTTATGCAAAATTCACATTTTTGGACTTTACTATGAGTTTGTATTTTTTTCTGTGATTTCAGGTATTTTCTGGATGAAATTGAGGGACCTGAGCAAAAATTTATTCAAGCTGAAAAAGGACTGCTGATGTTGTTGGATTCTGACCTCCCTTCACTCCGAATGGATTTTCTAGAGCTACAGAACTCCAAATGGCACGATCTTAATTGCGTTAGAAAGTAGACATCCAGGACTTTCCAGCAATATATAAAAGTCCATACTTTATTTGAGTTTAGATGACACAAACTGGCGTTCAACGCCAGTTTCATGCTGCACTCTAGAGTAAAACGCCAGAAACACGTCACAAACTAGAGTTAAACGCCAAAAACACGTTACAACTTGGTGTTTAACTCTAAGAGAAGCCTCTGCACGTGTAAAGTTTAAGCTCAGCCCAAGCACACACCAAAGTGGGCCCCAGAAGTAGATTTCTGCACTTAGACTTATTTTTGTAAACACTAATAGCTAGTCTAGTATAAATAGGACTTTTTACTATTATATTTTCATCTTGGTATCTATCTTTAGACGTTTAGTTCTTAGACTATGGGGGCTAGCCATTTGGCCATGCCTGGACCTCTATCACTTATGTATTTTCAACGGTGGAGTTTCTACACACCATAGATTACGGTGTAGAGCTTTGCTGTTCCTCGAGTATTAATGCAATTACTATTATTCTTCTATTCAATTCAGCTTATTCTTATTCTAAGATATTCGCTGCACTTCAACATGATGAATGTGATTATCCGTGACACTCATCATCATTCTCACCTATGAACGTGTGCCTGACAACCACTCCCGTTCTACCTTAGATCGAGCACGTGTCTCTTAGCCTCCATTCCGAAAGATCGGAGTCTTCGTGGTATAAGCTAGAATTATTGGCAGCCATTCCTAAGATCCGGAAAGTCTAAATCTTGTCTATGATATTCTGAGTAGGATCTGAGATGGGATGACTGTGATGAGCTTCAAACTCGCGAGTGTTGGGCGTAGTGACAGACGCAAAAGAATCACTAGATTTTATTCCAACATGATCGAGAACCGACAGATGATTAGTCGTGCTATGACAGAGCATTTGGACCATTTTCACTGAGAGGATGGGAAGTAGCCATTGACAACGGTGACACCGTACATACAGCTTGCCATAGAAAAGAGTAAGAATGATTGGATGAAAGCAGTAGGAAAGCAAAGATTCAAAAGGAACAAAGCATCTCTATACACTTATCTGAAATTCCCACCAATGATTTACATAAGTATCTCTATCTCTATTTTATGCTTTATTTATCTTTATATTCAAAAATTATTATAACCATTTGAATCCGCCTAACTGAGATTTACAAGATGACTATAGCTTGCTTCATACCAACAATCTCCGTGGGATCGACCCTTACTCACGTAAGGTTTATTACTTGGACGACCCAGTGCACTTACTGGTTAGTTGTGCAAAGTTGTGACAAAGTATGATTCACGTTTGAGAGCTCCAAGTCTTTGGTGTCATTGTTGATTATCTCAATTTCATGCACCATGCCTCCCTGCCCTTCGTCACGAATAACTTCTGTAGTCTTTCATACGTGATTGGTACAATGGCTGAAATCGGCAAGTACCGTGTCCCCTTTAACACTGCATTGATGCACTCGGACAGATTGGTCGTCATGTGACTAAACCGCCGCCCGCTATAACAATTTTGCAGCCAAATCTCCTTCCTGAAATGACCCACCCAGTCCGCCATTGCCAGGGAGACTCCTCTTAAGGCATCCATGTACCACTCATACCCAGCCTTAATTGGACTATAAGCAGCGTTTATGAGGTATCTCTTGTCCTCGGTTGACTTGAACCGAGTCAAGAAATTCGCTGCCATGTGTCTGATGCAGTAAGGATGGAAGGCTCTTGGGGGTATGCCAACCGCTATCATCGAAGTTTAGGGTGGCCTTGATGGCCTGAGATCTGTTAGAGATAACCAGCAGGCCGTCTTGTGGGGAGACATGACGTCTCAAATTAGTAAGGAAGAACGACCATGACTCGGTGCTCTCGGACTCGACAATCGCAAAAGCAATCGGCAGGATGTTGCTGTTCCCGTCTTGTGCCATTGCAATAAGCAACACTCCATCGTATCTGCCATACAGATGCATGCTGTCTATAGATACAAACATCATGCAATGCTTGAAGACCTCGACATATGACGGCTGATGAGCGGATTTTTATACGCTTTTTGGCATCATTTTTATATATTTCAGTATGTTTTGTTTAAGTTTTATTATGTTTTCATAGGTTTTAGTATAAAATTTACAATTTTGGATTCCACTTTGAGTTTGTTTATTTTTATTCAATTTTACGTATTTTTTGGCTGAAATTGAGGAGCTGGAGCAAAAGTCTGATTCAGAGACAGAGAAAGCACTGCAGATGCTGTTTGAATCTGACCACCTTGCACTCAAAAGAGCTTTTTTGGAGCTAAAGAAGACATAATGGAGCGTTCTCAACGGATATGAAAAGTTAACTTCTAGAGCTTTCCAGCAATATATAATAGTTTATACTTTGCTTTAGAATTGAAGGCCCAAAACTGGCGTTCAACGCCAGCCTCCTGCCCCAGTCCAGGCGTCCACTGCCCAAAGGAGGAGACCAGCGTTCAAACACCCAAAGAGGACCCCCTAGCCAGTGTTCAACACCTTAAAGACCTCATAGCACATGAGTCCGATCAAAGCTCAGCCCAAACACTCACCAAGTAGGCCCCGGAGGTGGATTTTAGCACTAAAAGATTGTTTTACCCCTTCTTATGTAATTCTTAGTCATTAGTTTATTATTTAAGGGATATTTTACATAATCATAGAGGACTTTTTCTGCCATATTTCATTTTTCACATTGAATTTTCTATCAGTATGAGTTTTTAAACCTCCTAGGTTGAGGGGAGGAGCCCTGCTGAGTTTTATGGATTAATAAAAGTACTACTTTTTTTTCTCAATTCATGTTTGATTCTCTATTCTAAGATGTATCTTTGTTCTTCATCAATATGAATGCGTTGAATTGGCATAAGGTTATCACATTCTACATGGTTTCAGAATGAGTCTATCATCGGACAATGGTGAACCACCAGCTTGATTATACATCTCTTAGACGGCTAATCCACGACTTCGTTAGGGACTTCTCGAGACACCAGTTCAGCCAAAGTTTGGGGAGATTAGGATCTCTGTGGTAGAGGCTAGAACTCAAAGGCGAAGCATCCTCCGATCCGGAAGATTCGACCTTGTCTTTGGTGTTTTGAGTAGGATCACCAAAGAGAATGGACTGCATGAGCTTCACCCTCAATCAAAATGAATCTGCACTAACCCTGGGGTTCAGATTTGGAGTGGTATTGGCGGCTGCTTAAACCAGCATCAATCACATACAGCCTGCCATTGAAGAAATCATTCACAAGAGAAAAAGACAGTAAGACTAGAGTTAATCCAAAAGGACAAAGCATCTCCAAGCCTTAACAATCTTCTTATCACTGGTTACATTTGAATTCACAAAGTATTTTATACCCTGTTTCACTTTTATGCATTCAAATCCAATAACTCTTCTATCCGCTTGACTAAGATCTACAAGATAACCATAGCTTGCTTCAAACCACAATCCTCACGAGATCGACCCCGACTCGCTCAAGTATTACTTGGACGACCCAGTGCACTTGCTGGTACAATTGTACGAAGTGTGGGGATTCATGCACCAAGTTTTTGGTGCCATTGCCGGGGATTGTTCGAGTTTGGAAAACAAACGGATTATCTTCTTGCTTAGATTAGGTATTGTTTTAATTTTGTTAGAGTCTTTTATTTTATTTTTTTTCGAAAAATAAAAAATTTTTTCAATAAAATTTCATTCAAAACCTTTTCTATTTTTGGTTATGTATTTCCTTTTGAGTTTCTTACTTTGAGTCTTACCTGTTTCTTGTTTTCTTTATAAAAAATTTTTCAAAAACCTTTTCTTTTCTTTATTTAATCTTTGTTTTTTTAGTCTTTTATTCTTGTTCTTGTTGAACTTTCAAATTTCTTTGAGTCTTTTTCTAAAAATCTTCAAAACTAGTGTCTTTTATTTAAATCTTGTGTCAATCTTTAAATTTGGTGTCTTCTTGTGCCTTTTCTTTATATTTTTGAAAATTGTGTCTTTAGTTTTCAAAATTTTTAAGTTTGGTGTCTTTTGCATGTTCTTATTTTCTTTGAATTCTTTGAGTTTTGTTCTTGGTGTTCTTCTTGATCTTCAAGGTGTTCTTGTTTTTCTTCATGTTCTGATCTTAAAATTTTTTAAGTTTGGTGTCCCTTTTTGTTTTTCCTTCTAATTTTCTCATACTAGGTGTCTTAGATCTAAAAATTTTAAGTTTGGTGTCTTTTAGTTGTTTTTCTCTTTCTTCATTAAATTCAAAAAATAAAAAATATATCTTTTCTATCTTTATTTTAATTAATTTTCGAAAATTTGAAATAAAATTTCAGATTTTAATTTCAAATTATTATCTTATCTTATCTTAATTTCAAATTTCAAAATCAAATATTTTTGAAAATCATATCTTTTTCAAATCCTTATCTTATCTTGTTTCAAATTCAAAATTCAAAAATTTAAAATTCAATTTTCAAAATCTTATCTTATCTTATTTCGAATTCAAAATTTAAAATTTAAAATTTCAAATTTCAAATTTCAAATTTCAAAATCAAATTTCAAATCTTATCTTCTTCAAACTTCTTTTTTAATCTTTTCTTTTAAAAATTTTATTCTTTTTTATTTTATCTTTCTTTTAAAATTTAAATTTCAAATCTTTTTAAATTAGAAACTAACTTTTTTATTTTGATTTTAAATCTTTTTTATTTAAAACTTATCTTTTCTTAACTTCATTATCTTATCTTTCTTACTTAACTTATCTTATCTTTAATTTAAAAACTTTTCTATCTTATCTCCTTTTAAGTTTTAAAATTAATTTTTTTTTCAAATCTTTTCAATTCTGATATTATCTTGTTGACTTTTCAAATATTTTTAAAATCAAATCTTTTCTAATCTTCTATCTTATCTTATTTTCAAATCTTTCTTAATTAGTTACTTATTCTCTCTTTTCTTTTTCAAAACTTTCTAATTAATTCATCTCTCTTCTAATTTTTGAAATTTCTTCTTTTATTTCTCTCTCTTCTTTTTTGAAATTCATCAATTAATTTTCAAATCCTTTTAATTCATTAACCTTTATTTTCGAGTTACATAAATAAATAAAACAAAAACAAAAAATAGTTTAATTCTTGTTTATCTTTTCTATTTCTAATTCTTCTCCTCTCTACTTCTATTTATTCGAATTATTATTATTCTCCTTCCTCTATCTTCATTCTTCTATCTTCCTCTTCTTTCTTTACATCTCATAAGGAGTCCTCTATTCTTGAACATAGAGCTCCAATTCTCTTCTGTCCTTAGTTTTTTCTTTTCTTGTTTATGACCAGGAACATGAATAAAGAACCCCTATTTACTCTTGATCCTGAACCTGAGAGGACTTTAAGGAGGAGCTTACAATAAATTAAAGCACAACACTCCGAAAGAAACCTTTTAGAAAATTTTGAATAAAAAGCTGAAGATATGGCCGAACATGAAGGAGAGGCAAGAAAGGTTCTTGGTGACTTCACCATGCTTACCTCTGACTTTTATGGCAGAAACATCTCTATACTTGCCATTAGAGCTAACAACTTTGAGTTTAAGCCTCAATTAGTCTTTCTTCTACAACAGAATTGCAAGTTCTATGTACTTCCAATGGAAGATCCACATCAGTTCTTAGCTAAATTCTTGCAAATCTATGACATTGTTAAGACCAACAGAGTGAATCATAAAGTCTACAAACTTATGCTCTTTCCTTTGCTATAAGAGCAGAGCTAAGATATGGTTAGATTCTCAACCAAAAGAGAGCCTAGACTCTTGGAAAAAGTTGGTCAATGCTTTCTTGGCTAAATTCTTTCCTCCTCAAAAGATGAGCAAAATCAGAGTGAAAGTTCAAACCTTCAGACAAAGATAAGGTGAATCCCTCTATAAAGCTTGGGAAAGATACAAGCAACTGATCAGGAGGTGTCCTCCTGATATGCTCTCAGAATGGTCTATCCTAGGAATTTTCTATGATGGTCTATCTGAGATGTCCAAAATATCATTGGACAACTCTGCAGGTGGATCACTTCACTGGAAGAAAATGCCTGTAGAAGCAAGAGAACTCGTTGAGATGGTTGCAAACAACTAATTCATGTACACCTCTTAGAGAAATCCTGTGAACAATGGTATCTCTCAGAAGAAAGGAGTTCTTGAAGTTAATACTCTTAATACCATACTGGCTCAGAACAAGATCTTGACCCAGCAGGTCAGTATGATCTCTTAGCATTTGACTGGAATGCAAGCTGCAGTTGGCAGCACTCAGGAAGCTTCTTCTGAAGTAGAAGCTTATGATCCTGATCAACCCACCATGGAGTAGGTGAATTACATGGGAGAACCCTATAGAAATACCTACAACCCTTCATGGAGGAATCATCCTAACCTTTCATGGAAGGATTAACAGAATTCTCAGCAAGGCTTCAATAACAATCAAGGTGGAAGGAAGCAGAATAAATTCAACAATAGACCACCATACCCATCTTCTCAAGGGAATATGGAGACTCTTAAGCAGAGCCTTTCTGACTTAGTCATTCTAGTCTCCAGCCTCTCTAAGACCACTCATAGTTTCATTACTAAAACAAGGTCCTCCATCAAAAATTTAAAGGTACATATTGGTCAACTGAGCAAGAGAATTCCTGAGAATCCTCTTGACACTCTTCCTAGTAACACCAAAGTAAACCCAAGAGAAGAGTGCAAGGCCATCACCACTGAGGCAGAGGCCGAATCTGGAGAGATTGGGAAGGTATTAAACGCTAGTGAGGAAGCCCTCATTGGGCGTTCAATGCCTAAACTGGCTAAGACCCTAGCGCTTAACGCTAGTGAGGAAGCCCTCACTGGGCGTTCAACGCCCATCCTGGCACCAGAACTGGCACTGAACGCCAGTGAGGAAGCCCTCACTGGGCATTTAACCGTTCAACGCCCAAACAGACAGGGAAGCTGGCATTGAATGCCAGCCAGGACATCCTTGCTGGGCGTTCAATGCTCAAAATGGTAAGGGAACTGGCGTTTAATGCCAGTAAGGGTATACAGCATGGGCTTTCAACGCTCAAAGAGCTATCAAAGTTGGTGTTGAACGTCAGTAAAGGCACACCCTCTGAGTGTTCAATACCTACTTAAGAAATCCCTATCCAAGAACTAAAGGAAGACAAGGCTCATATAGAGACCATAGAGGTTCTCTTGCATGCACTTCTTTAATGCATGAGCTCTGATGAACACTCATCCTCTAATGAGGATGAAGACACTAGGGAAGAACAAGTTGCTCGGTACCTATGAGCTCTCATGAAGCTGAATGCCAAGCTATTTGGTACAAAGCTTTTGGAGGATGAACTTTCAGTTCTTTCTAAAGAACTCAATGCTTTTGTTCAGCAAAAGCTACCTCAGAAGCCTCTAGATCCTGGACGCTTCCTGATTCCTTCCACCATAGGCACTATGACCTTTGAGAAGGCTCTGTGTGACCTAGGATCAAGCATAAACCTCATGCCACTCTCTATAATAGAGAAGCTGTGAATCTTTGAGGTACAAGCTGCAAATATCTTACTAGAGATGGCAGACAAGTCAATGAAGAAGCTATATGGCTTCGTAGAGGATGTCTTGGTAAAGGTGGAAGACCATTACATCTCTACAAGCTTCATAGCCTTAGATACTGGGGAGGATGAGGATGAATCCATCATTTTTGGAAGACCTTTCCTAGCCACTACCAATGCCTTGATTAATGTGGCAAAGGGAGAAATTGTTTTCCAACTAGGAGAGGACTACATCTTGTTCAAGATGCCTCACCCCAATCTCCCTCTAATAAGAAAGAGACAATGATGCAACACCTAGTGTTCCAACCATCTCTTTCAGTGTAGAGCTGTACTAAGCCCCAAAACATCAATTCTAAGTTTGGTGTTTGGCAGCCATTAACAAGCACTGAGAACATAGGTACTCGGAAGAAAGTACCTAAACGCTGGAGGGATAAGAAAGTCCCAACTGAAGGCCTCTCACCTGGCATGAAAGTTGTCTTCACCAAGAAACTAGTCATACCACATATAGTGAGTCGTATCCTATATCTAGAGCATGTGGAGCTCATTCATGGGAAGACAGGAAGAAAGTTCATTGTAAGGGGCAAAATTTTGAGCCCATACTCACCTCCATAAGGAGCTAACTGTCAAGCTAGTGACGTTAAAGAAGTGCTTGTTGGGAGGCAACCCAACCTTAATTAATTATTTCTATTTTCTTTTATTTTGTTTTTCTTTAAGTTGTTTTTTTAGGTTCATGATTATGTGCAGCAGTCAGAATAGAGACAGAAACGTTCAGTAGTGAAAACAGAACACTCTGGATGGAGTGTTGTTGGAGTTGAACGCCAGCTAGGGAGCAGACCCTAGGCGTTCACGCTAGTATAGAGGGCAGGGAATCTGGATTTCCTACCCTCTCAAGATCAGTGGGTCCCACAGCATCTTTACCTACCCTATTTCTTCCTTCTTACTTTCACACTTCCCCATACACTCTTCCCTATAAGCCCTAAGCCCAATCACATCCATATCACTTCCTCAAAACTATCATAACTCCCACCAACCCCCACCCACTTTAAAATTAAATTTTCCTCCAAATTACCCACCTATGGCCGAACCCAACCCTACCCCCTCCTTCTAACCCTTCATAGACACACATTTCATACACTCATAAGCCCCATTCGGCCGAGCCCTCTCTCTCCCTCAATCTCCTTCTATTTTCTTCTTCTTTTACTCCATTCTTCTATTCTCTTTATTTTTGCTCGAGGACGAGCAAAGCTTTTAAGTTTGGTGTAGGAAAAGCATTACTTTTTTTATTTCCATTACCACTTATGGCACCCAAGGTTGGAGAATCCTCTAGAAAGAGGAAAGGAAAAGTAGTAGCCGCCACCTCTGAATCTTGGGAGATGGAGAGATTCATCACCAAAGCCCACCAAGACCACTTCTATGAAGTAGTGGCAGAGAAGAAAGTAATCCCTGAGGTCCCTTTCAGTCTCAAAAAGAATGAGTATTTGGAAATCCGAAGAGAGATTCGGAGAAAAGGTTGGGAAGTCCTAACTAATACCATCCAAGAGGTTGGGATCTTAATGGTGCAAGAGTTCTATGATTATGCATGGGTCACGAAAAACCATGACATTAGTGTGAACCCAAATCCTAAGAATTGGAGCACCATGGTCTGAGGGAGAATCTTAGATTTTAGCCCAGAAAGTGTGAGGTTAGCGTTCAACTTGCCTCTGATGCAAGGAGACCCATATCTTTACACTAGAAGAGTCAACTTTGATCAGAGACTGGATCAAGTGCTCTCAGACATCTGTGTGGAAGGAGCACAGTGGAAAAGGGATTCCCAAGGCAAGCCCATTCAACTAAGAAGGCTTGACCTCAAGCCCATAGCTAGAGGATGGTTGGAATTCATCCAACGCTCTATCATTCCTACCAGCAATCGGTCAGAAGTGACTATTGAAAGAGCCATTATGATCCATTACATCATGATTGGAAGTGAGGTGGAAGTACATGAGGTGATTCCTCAAGAATTGTACAAGATAGCTGAGAAGCCTTCCATCAAAGGAAGGTTGGCATTCTCATACCTCATCCGTCATCTATGCAATTCAGCTGGAATTGTCATAGAGGGAGATATCTCCATTGAGGAGGACAAGCCCATCACTAAGAAGAGGATGGAGCAAACTAGAGAGCATGCACATGAGCCTGTGCAGCCGCCTCAGCATGAGACCCCTGAGATGCCTCAAGGGATATATTTTTCTCCTCAAAGCTATTGGGATCAATAGCATACTTCCATGGGAGAATTGAGCCCTAACATGAATCAGTTGAGGATGGAGCATCAAGAGCATTCTACTATCCTCAATAAAATTAGAGAAGATCAAAGGGCTATGAGGGAAGAACATCAAAGGCAAAGGAGTGACATTGAATAAATCAAGCACTACATTGGATCCTCAAGGAGGAGCACTAGCTGCCACCATTAAAGGTGGATTCGTTCTCTTAATATCCTTTTCTTATGTTATTTTTTTATTTTCTATTATGTTTTTCTGTCTGTTCTCTTGTTCTTATTGCAAGATCATTTCCATTTATGTCTTAAAGATGTAAAATGTTCCATATATCTCTCACCTTGCTTAAAAAGAAAATTTTACTTGAAAAAAATTGAGAGGTACATGAATTTCAAGTTTATAATAAGAATAGTTCAATTATCTTGATGTGGTAGCATTGCTTTTAGTTTCTGAATGTATGAATAAACAGTGCATATTTGAAGTTGAAATTAAGAATGTTGGCTCTTGAAAGAATGATAAAAAAGGAAAAGTATTATTGGTAATCTGAAAAATCTAAAAATTGATTCTTGAAGTAAGAAAAAGTAGCAAAAAGAAAAAGAAAAAGCATGTTGCAAAAGAAAAATAATATATATGCATGCAAAAAAAAGAGAAAAAAAGAAAAATGGCAAAAAAAATAATAAATAAAAAAAATAAAAAAAACCCAATAGCCCTTTAAACCTAAAGGCAAGAGCAAAAAACCAGTAACCCTTTAAACCAAAAGGCAAGGGTAAAGGGATCCAACGATCCTAAGAGTGTGCTTAAGAACTCTGGAAACCTCTTTCTGGGGATTCTAGCAAAGCTGAATCAAAATCCAAAAGGCTTCACCTAGTTAAAGTGCTGTGTCATTTACGTATGCGGTGGTAATACTGGAAAACAAAGTACTTAGGGTCACAACCAAGACTCTGAAAGCTGTGTTCAAGAGTCAAAAAGAACTGAACTAGGAGAGTCAATAATATCATCTAGATTCTATGCTCTTAAAGATGCCAACCATTCTGAGTTTCAATGGATAGTGAAATGTAAAAACTATTCAGAAGCAAAAAACTACTAAGTCCCGATCATTTAATTGAAACTGAGTTTCATTGGAAACTCTGAGATTTATTATATCTTACTCTTCTTTTTATCCTACTGAGGTTTTTAGTTGCTTGGGGACAAGCAACAGTTTAAGTTTGGTATTGTGATGAGCGGATAATTTATACGCTTTTTGACATCATTTTCATATAGTTTTTAGTATATTTTGTTTAAGTTTTATTAAGTTTTCATAGGTTTTAGTGTAAAATTAATATTTTTGGATTCCACTTTGAGTTTCTGTGTTTTTATGCAATTTCAGGTATTTTTTGGCTAAAATTGAGGAGCTGGAGCAAAAGTCTAATTCAAAGACAAAAAAAGCACTGCAGATGCTGTCCGGATCTGACCTCCTTGCACTTGGAAGAGCTTCTCTGGATCTATAGAAGTCTAAACAGAGTATTCTCAATGGCTATGGAAAGCTAACTTTCAGAGCTTTCCAGAAATGTATAATAGTTCATACTTTGTTTTAGAATTGAAGGCCCAAAACTGGTGTTCAACGCCAGCCTCCTATCCCAATCCAGGTGTCCAGCGCCCAAAGGAGGAGACCAGTGTCCAAACGCCCAAAGAGGACCCCTAGCCAGTGATCAATGCCCTAGAGGCCTCAGAGCACGTGGGTCTCATCAAGCTCAGTGCAAACACTCACAAAGGTGGCCCCGGAAGTGGATTTTAGCACTAAAAGACTATTTTACCCTTCTTATGTAATCCTTAGTCATTAGTTTAGTATTTAAGGGATATTTTACATAATCATAGAGGATGTTTTCTGCCATATTTCATTTTTCACATTGTATTTTCTATCAGTATGAGTTTCTAAACCTCCTAGGTTGAGGGGAGGAGCCCTGCTGAGTTTTATGGATTAATAAAAGTACTACTATTTTTTTCTCAATTCGTGTTTGATTCTCTATTCTAAGACGTATCTTCATTCTTCATCAACGTGAATGCGTTGAACTGGCATAAGGTTCAAATCTGGAGGAGTATTGGCGGCTGCTCAAACCAGCGTCAAACACATACAACCTGCCATAGAGGAAATCATTCACAGTTGAAGAAGACAATAAGACCAGATTTAATCCCGAAGGACAAAGCATCTTCAAGCCTTAACCATCTTCTTATCACTGGTTACATTTGAATTCACAAAGTATTGTATACCCTATTTCACTTTTATGCATTCAAATCCAATAACTCTTCTATCCGCTTGACTAAGATCTACAAGATAACCATAGCTTGCTTCAAACTACAATCCTCATGGAATCGACCCTAACTCGCTCAGGTATTACTTGGATGACCCAGTGTACTTGCTGGTACAGTTGTACTATGGGGATTCGTGCACCAACGGGAAAGCCCAAAATACCTTGTCGAACATGCTGGAGTCGTGTACCAGGAGGTGTCCATCGTAGAATGGTTTGACGCGTAGGTCACAGATGGTTCCAGGAAAGCAGCTCTGTAGTGCCTGAAGCAGCTTGGGAACCTTGTTGTACGACTCTTTCCAATCCCCGTATATTCGTAATTGGCTTCTGCTTTGCCATCTACACCTTTCTGTAGGATGGTTTGAAGTGATAACTTGCCTGCACCGCACCTTGCAAAATCAAAACACTCATAGAGGAGTTGGATTAAATCAACGGCAATATGACCCTGGAGATCAGACTACTGTCTAAATGACGATGGTCTTGAGATATGGTGGGTGCTAGACAACTATGCGCTCCACCAACCCTCCAAACCTCCCTGAACACAACAAAATAATATTGCTTCAGCCATATCTCAAACCTACTTAATATATCATACAGAAGTACCAAAAATCACAACTAAAGTTGAACTTACCAGTATCCGAGGTTCTACTGAAGGGCCACATGGAGGCTGATATGCAAAAATTTAGATTTCACGTACAACCGGCAAGTATACCGGGTCGTATCAAGTAATAAAACTCACTAAGAGTGAGGTCGATCCTACAGAGATTGGTAGATTAAGCAGCTTTAGTTAAATGGTATATTTAGTCAAGCAAATATGGTTTTGAATTCATGAGATTTGATTTTTGAATATAATTACGGAAAGTTAAATGACAAGGAATTTAAAGAACTACAATAAAGAAGGAAAATTAAAGTAAATAACTAAACTTAAAGTGCAAGAAACTTAAATGACATCGAAGATAAATTGCAAGAAAGTAAAGATTTCAGAATTGTAGAGAGTAGAGAGGTAAATTGCAAGGAATAGAAAACATAATGTAAATGGCAAGAATGATAAATTGTAAGAATGTAGAAGGGAATTGGGTAGTGGGTATTCAAAGAACTAAATAACAAAAGATATGAGAATTAATGATGGAGAGATCATTAGGGATCAGAGATGTAAATTGTCATGAATTGACTTAGCTCATCTCCTTCTCAATCATGGGTATAGATCCATGGCGGATTGTGAATAATTGAATCCCAATCTCTTGGTGATTCAATTTCTTTCAACACAATCAATTGTCACTCTTGTGATCTAATTGGTCATGAGAAGAGGTGAAGTTCAATTTCTAATCCAAAGCCATACAACTTCTAGAATCTCAACTAAGGAAGGTTACATCTCACATACCAACCCAAAGTGTATTGATCAAAGAAATCATGAAAGGATAACTCTAAACTGAATTATATGGATTCTTTCTCAAGTTCACCATATAATTAATGTAGATTCAACCCTTCTCTCGAATGTAATTAAATCTGTGAAGAACAAGAATTTCTCCTTGGATGAACCACTTGAATTAAGAAGGAAAACAATAGTTGTCAACCCATTCAAATAAACAGAGCTCCTCCCCGTAATGAAAGTGGGGTTTAGTGAATCATAGCTCTAAATTCAACAACAAATGCAAAAGTAAACATTCCAATTAAGTAGAGAAGAAAATGAAGAGTGAAGAAGAAGAAGTTCTTAGAAAACTGAAATTCCAAATTGCTTCCAAAAGTAACTTTTACAAAATCTAAGTGTAAAAGTAAAAGTATCTAAAAGTCTCTAAAAAAATTAAAATAAAATGAGTAAAAAAAATAAAAATCTAAGTGTGAAAAGTTCAGAAGTCTCCTTAAAGTACAAAACTCTACTCTATATATACTACTCCTAAAACTCATTTGGAGATCTTCAATTGGGTTAGCAATGTGGGCTTTACCCTTGTTGAATTCTTGGTCCAATGGAGGAAGTATTCCCCTTTGAAGAGAGCAAAGAGAGCAGAGCAAGTTTTCATCAATCCTGGCCTAATGGGTGTTACTGGCAAACACGCCAGCTTTATGCACGTTGGCAACGTGCTCAAGAATTTCTTGGCAACGTGCTTGAACTCAGTTTTGATGCCCAAAGATGCCTCTAGTTTGAGCTTTAATTTTGTGCTTTACTATAAACTATTATACATGGTTGGAAAGATCTGAATGTCAGCTTTCCAACGCAATTGAAAGCACCTAAATTGGATCTCTGTAGCTCAAGTTATGCTCCATTGAAGAAGGTAAGGTCAGGCTGCCTGGGCGTTTTTGGTGAACACGCCCATGACAACGCCCTTAGTTTCTGAGGCTCTAAATGAAGCACGCTTTTGAAGCTTCAAATGAATGCCAACCCCATACTATATATGGTTGGAAAGCTCTGGATGTCTACTTTCCAATACCGTTTAGATTGTACCATTTGAAGCTCTAAAGCTCAAGATATACTCCATGGAAGGTGAAGAAGTCAGCTGGCCTTACTACAGGTTGATACCATGTTCATCTATGTACTTTCGGGGTAAGTTTTTTCCATCAAATTTAGTGTCCACCATGTAGTGCCATATATGCTTGGAAAGTCTTGATTCCTACTTTCCAATGCCACTAGAATCACCTCATTTGAAGTTTTGTAGCTCACGATATACTCCATTGAAGAGGGTAAGGTCAGGCTGCCAATTTTACATGGGCGTTGTTGCCCATGTTACTATCAAACACGCCAGCAACAACGTGCAATCCTTCTTCCCTGGTAGCTTCCTGGCGTTGTTGCCCACGTTGTTGCTGGACACGCCAGTGACAACGCCCATTCTTGAAAACTTGGCTTGTTGGGCGTTGCTGCCCATGTTGTTGCTGGACATGCCAGTGACAACGTGCATGCCTCTACTCTCAACTTCATTTCTTTGTTTTTGGGGCTTAAAGATGACTCTGATTTGAGCTTCCATTTCATGCTAAATTATAAACTATTGTATATCGTTGGAAAGCTCTGGATGTCAGCTTTCTAACACAACTGGAAGCATGTCAATTGGATCTCTGTGGTTCAAGTTATGCATCCTTGAAGAAGGTAAGGTTAAGTTGCCAACTCTACTAGATACACACTAGCATGTTGCCAACTTGGTTTCCAAGTTGCCAACGTGCTGCTCTTCCTGGCTGCACCTAAATGGGCGTTGCCAACTTGGTTTCCAAGTTGCTAACTTGCTGTTCCTCCTTTCTTCAAGATTTCCTTGCTCCATTGTCTTCTTGCTTCATCACCTAACATAAACCAAATAATTTTCCTCAAAGTTTTGCCATCTTATGCATTAATTTTCAAGGGAATCATTCACATCAACTTGCATATAAGCTTCTTGAATCATTTGCATAGATTATGCCAGATTTCACTTAGTTCTTGGTTCATGAATGCATGGAGGAAAAGTTCACAAAATTGCTTGTTTATTTCAAAAAAAAAGTTAATGAAACTAAGCTAAAACTAACTAAACCAACAAGCTAATATAGCAAATATGCGAACGCATCACAACACCAAACTTAAACCTTGCTTGTCCTCAGGCAAGAAAAGAATCATGCAATAGAGATTGACAATCCAAGGTTAGAAGAATAGCAAGTTAATGTTCATGGCAAGCTAGTTTTCTATGCATGCTACAATCACAAAAGAAATGTAAATGATTGATGCTTCTATCTAGCTCACTTTTTGAAATCTTTTTCTTATAATTCTTCCTTGAACAAGCTTTTGATTTTCTTATTAGCTTCTCCTTTTGGGTGCTCTGCCCCATGAGTTAATAACAAAGCTACGATTCTAAATGCTTTATTTTCAAGTATTACCACTTGATACATAAGCACTACAAGCATTTGAATTAGAAAACTTCAGTAAGCTCATTTTTTTCTTTTCTCAACTTTCTAATCATTAATGCTCAGAACCTTGAGCTTTGAGGGAGTGCTTTTGCACTTGAGCTTAGCCTTGACTTCTAAGTGTTTTGTTTTCAAGCATTTGGCCTGATACATAAACACCACAAGTACTTAACAATGGAATTGTTATTGGTACTCAGAGCCTTCAGCTTTCTCATTCTTTCCCTTTTTCTTTTCTTGCCTTAATTGCATTTGCTTCTTCAAGGTTTTCATGATTTTCAAAAGATCTCACAAAATGTCCTAGATGAAAACTTCAATTAAATAAAATCTAATGCAATTGAGCAACAATCAATCATACTAGCTTTCCAATACTTGTATGCACATACTAAATTCTTCTTTAATTCCTTGTTTGTTTAAGATCATGATACTTTATTGCTTTTGAATTCACAAAACTCAAGTTGGTAGTCATAATGTCACACAGCATGTTGGAATTTAGAAATCAAACTATGCCTATTCATACCACACATGTATACAGAGAAGGTAATAAGACAATCATGCAATTTAAAATGCTAGAAATAAATGAAAGGAAAAAAAACTTTACAACCTTGTAATTCATCTTCTCTATTGTTGTCATTTTCCTCCCATTCTCCTCCTTCCCATACCAAACTCAAAATGCTTGCTCATCCTCAAGCAACAATTAGAATCGTGGCTATGGGGCTAAGATAGATCATGAATGTCTTACACAATGAAATGTTAGTGATACATGTGTTGAAGCAAGCAGAATTAAGAATAACTATCAAGGCACAGAGAAACAAAGACATTGTGATTGCAAAAATAAGATGGTGTGCATGATACATTGCATAAAGATATAAGTGGCACACCAAACTTAGTGTGACACTCTCACTTGAAATTGATGCAAGTATCCAGCAAGGATTTGAAGCAAATTTTGTTGCATAGCAACACCAAACTTAGAATACAACCATATGGCAATTTATTTGAACTAAAACTAAACACAAGGAACTGTTATATGTTAAATACAATTACCACGTGAAGAATCTGTCATGAATAAGGATGTCTGGGTGATGTATTGACAAACACAGTTAATAAACGAAAGCATTAAAAACAAGGAAATGACTAAAACAATCAAGAAAACTAAAATTGTCTAACTAGAAGAAAAGAAAAAAAATATAACACTGTAGCGGCATTATGATTATGCAGACAAGTGGTGTTGCTGGATGATTTGCATAATAGAAAAATAAGTGGCACACCAAACTTAGAATCTTAGTGTAACACTTCCATGTAGAATTGATGCAATCATCCAAAGGGATTGAAAACAAATTGTTGCAGGGCAACACCAAACTTAGAATGTGATCATATGCCAATTTATTGAAATTTAACTAAACAGACAAAGAAAAAAATGAACTAGACAAAGAAAGAAAACGTTACCCAAGGTTGGGTTGCCTCCCAACAAGCGCTCTTTTAGTGTCATTAGCTTGACATGTTATTCCTCACTTTCTTCCTCTTCCTCCAGTTGGTTAAGAGGAATGACCTCAAGGGATGAGAAGTTTCAGCTGTTGTTCCCTTTCTTGGTCTCCTCTCAGCAAGCCTCCTTTTGTACATAGCTTGATTGAGCTTGCTTGCTGGTTCAGGGGAAGGATGTGTTACAGTTGACCTTCTCTTGAATGTTGTCCTTGGTATCTTGGTCACAATCCTCTTCTTGGTGCTTTTGTTAATTGCCTTCACTTCTTGGATGTCAAGACATGGTTGCTGTGTGATTATTGCAGTGTCCTCTTTATCAAGAACCTCTTGGATTGATGGTTCAATTAAATCATCCTCCATACAATTTGCTACTTCATTTGAGTGTGGACTCTGACGTTAGGATTTTTGCTAGTAAAGAATTTTATAAAGTCGCGTTGTAGATATAGTTTCTAAACCAACAAAAATCCCTTCATGCAAACGTTTTGGTTGTCACAAGTAACAAACCCCTAAATAAATTGATAACCGAAGTATTTAAACCTCGGGTCGTCTTCTCAAGGAACTGCAGGGAAGTATATTCTTATTATTGGTTATGGAGATTGTAAATTTGGGGTTTCAAGAATGAGGAATGATGAGCGGATATTTTATACGCTTTTTGGGGATAATTTCATGTAGATTTTAGTATGTTTTAATTAGTTTTTAGTAAAATATTATTATTTTCTTAGGCAAAAATCATATTTCTGGACTTTACTATGAGTTTGTGTATTTTTCTGTGATTTCAGGTATTTTCTGACTGAAATTGAGGGAGCTGAGCAAAAATCTGAGTTAGGCTGAAAAAGGACTGCTGATGCTGTTGGATCCTGACCTCCCTGCACTCGAAATGGATTTTCTGGAGCTACAGGAGTCCAATTGGCGCTCTCTCAACGGCGTTGGAAAGTAGACATCCAGGGCTTTTCAGCAATATATAATAGTCCATACTTTGCGCGAAGATAAATGACGTAAACTGGCGTTCAACGCCAGTATCATGCTGCTTTCTGGCGTCCAGCGCCAGAAACAGGTTACAAGTTGGAGTTCAACGCCAGAAACAGGTTACAACCTGGCGTTGAACGCCCAAAACAGCCCCAAGCACGTGAGAAGCTTAAGTCTCAGCCCCAGCACACACCAAGTGGGCCCCAGAAGTGGATTTCTGCACCATCTATCATAGTTTACTCATTTTTTGTAAACCTAGGTTACTAGTTTACTATTTAAACAATTTTTAGAGACTTATCTTGTACCTCATGACATTTTCAGATCTGAATTACATACTTTTTGACGGCATGAGTCTCTAAACTCCATTGTTGGGGGTGAGGAGCTCTGCAGCGTCTCAATGAATTAATGCAATTATTTCTATTTCATTCAAACGTGTGTGTGTTCCTATCTAAGATGTTCATTCGCGCTTAATTGTGAAGGAGGTGATGATCCGTGACACTCATCACCTTCCTCA
>NC_029778.3:40848722-40850932 GCF_000817695.3 Arachis duranensis
GGGAAGTAGCCACTGACAATGGTGACACCCTACATACAGCTTGCCATGGATGGAACTTTACAAACAATTGAGTTGAATATTACATTGCAGAAATTCAGAGGACAAAGCATCTCAACAACATATTCTTCATCAATAAAGTAACAATTCCTTATTCCAAATACTTTTACTTCTTACAATTAAATCCAAATAATCTTATTGGCATCCTGACTAAGATTAATAAAATAAACGTAGTTTGCTTCAAACCAATAATCTCCGTGGGATCGACCCTTACTCACGTAAGGTATTACTTGGACGACCCAGTGCACTTGCTGGTTAGTTGTACGGATTACAAATTCGTGCACCAAGTTTTTGGCGCCGTTGCCGGGGATTATTTGAGTTTGAACTAAAGGTTTATTTTATTTCTTAGATTAGGAATAATTTATTTTTATTGTTATAGAGTCATTAAATTCTGATAGGATAGTTTCTTTTCAAAAATTTCTTTTCAAAAATATTATTTTTCTTAATTAATTGTTAATTTTTCGTGAGTTTAGTGTCTTGTTCTAAGTTTGGTGTTAATTGCATATTTTATATTTTTCTTTAACTTTTCGAATTGCATGTTCTTGTTTTTCCTTGATCTCCAATTTGTTCTTGTCAATTTTTCTTGTTTGATTTGTGATTTTTCTTGTTCTGTGTTCTTCTTGTTTCACTTGTGTTCTTTTTAAAGAATTAATCTTCCAAAAGGAATATACCTATTCAGAACAAGTGTTACATTTACTCCCAATTGGCTAGAGCATTGGCTTATATTCTTGATGATTGGGCACCAGTTCTTTTGGAAATCTTTTTCAAAAATAATTTTTCTTGATTTAATCTTGTGCCAAACTTTAAGTTTGGTGTTTTCTTGTTAAGTTTGATATAATTTTCGAAAACCTATCTTGGTTTTATAAAAAATTTTAAGTTTGGTGTTCTTTCTTTTGTTCTTGGTGTTCTTGTGAATCTTCAAGGTGTTCTTGAGTCTTTCTTGTGTTTTGATCTTAAAATTTTTAAGTTTGGTGTTCCTTGGTGTTTTCCCTCCAAAATTTTCGAAATTAAGGAACATTAGATCTAAAAATTTTAAGTCTTGTGTCTTTTGTGTGTTTTTCTCTTTCATCATAAAATTCAAAATTCAAAAAAATAATATCTTTTCTAACTAATTTTAAACTATAATTTCAAAATTTTTATATAAAAATTTCAGATTTCAATTTCAAAATTTTTCAAAAATCTTCACAAAATATTTTCAATTTCTTTTTTTATTTTATTTTTTTTATTTCGGTTTTATTTATTCCATTTTTTATTTTTTTTAAATAATATTAACATACATATCATCTCCCTTGTTCCATCATGGAATTAAGTGGAAATGAACAGTCCAGGAGGACTCTGGGGTCATATGCTAACCCCACTACTGCTTCATATGGGAGTAGTATCTGTATACCCTCCATTGGAGTTAGTAGCTTTGAGTTGAATCTTCAGCTCATTATCATGGTGCAGCAAAACTGCCAGTATTCCGGTCTTCCACATGAAGAACCTACAGAGTTTCTGGCACAATTTTTACAAATTGCTGACACAGTACATGATAAGGAAGTAGATCAGGATGTCTACAGATTATTACTGTTTCCATTTGCTGTAAAAGATCAAGCTAAGAGGTGGTTAAATAACCAACCTAAGAACAGCATAAAGACATGGAAACAGCTGTCAGAAAAATTTCTGAATCACTATTTTCCTCCAAAACGGATGACACAGCTAAGGCTGAGCATCCAAGGCAAGAAAATACTATAGGAAACAAGAATGGCTAACAGGAATATGGAAGTACGGTTATAGCAAACAGAAAGGCAACTGTCAAAACAAATAGCAGAAGAATGCCAAGCAGTTCAATTAAGAAGTGGGAAAACATTAAATACCTCACTTCAAAGTAGTAGGAAGCCAAAAAATGAACAAATGGCTACTCAAAATCCCTCTGAGGACAACCAGAGCCTAGAGAGGAATAAGGCTGGCGCTGAACGCCCAGACCATGCTCATTTCTGGCGTTCAACACCAGAAACAAGCATGAATCCGGCGTTGAACGCCCAAGGGAAGCATAGTTCTGGCGTTCAGATGCCAGTAACAGATAAGGAGTTGGCGTCTAACACCACTCCAGCTTCCACCCATGGCATTCAAATGCCAGTGGGAGATCAGTCACATACAAGTGCTGATAACAA
>NC_029778.3:40852623-40853431 GCF_000817695.3 Arachis duranensis
AAAAACACACAAACTCATAGTAAAGTCCAGAAATGTGAATTTAACATAAAAACTAATGAAAACATCCCTAAAAGTAGCTCAAACTTACTAAAAACTATATAAAAACAATGCCAAAAAGCGTATAAATTATCCGCTCATCAGAGGGAGACTGAAAAAGTTTACCTCACTGAAGAATGCAGTGCAGTCATTCTGAAAAGCTTACCTGAGAAGCTTAAAGATCCTGGGAGCTTCATGATACCATGCACATTAGAGGGTAATTTCACCAAGACAGCTCTATATGATCTTGGGGCAAGCATCAACCTAATCCCTGCATCCACTATCAGAAAGCTTGGCTTGACGAAAGAGGTCAAACCAACCCAGATCTGTCTTCAACTTGCTGATGGCTCCATTAAATACCCATCAGGCATAATTGAGGACATGATTATCAAGGTTGGACCATTTGCCTTTCCTACTGACTTTGTAGTGCTGGAAATAGAGGAGCACAAGAGTGCAACTCTCATGACTTTGTGGTGCTGGAAATGGAGGAGCACAAGAGTGCAACTCTCATTCTAAGAAGACCTTTCCTAGCAACTGGCCGAACCTTCATTGACGTCCAAAAAGGGGAAGTAACCCTGAGAGTCAATGAGGAGGAGTTGAAGTTGAATGTTGTCAAAGCTATGCAACATCCAGACACCCCAAATGACTGCATGAGTGTTGATATCATTGACTCTCTGATAAGAGAGGTCAATATGGCTGAGAGTCTCGAATCAGAGCTAGAGGACATCTTTAAAGATGTTCAGCCTGATTTGGAGGAATCAGAGAGAATAGT
>NC_029778.3:40854281-40854603 GCF_000817695.3 Arachis duranensis
AAGACTCAATACAGCCACCAGAAAGGATCATTTTCCTTTACCATTCATAGACCAGATGTTAGAAAGACTAGCAGGTCATGAATATTACTGCTTCCTGGATGGATATTCAGGTTATAATCAAATTGCAGTAGATCCCCAGGATCAAGAGAAAACAGCATTCACATGTCCATCTGGAGTATTTGCATACAAAAGGATGCCATTTGGCTTGTGCAATGCACCTGCAACCTTTCAAAGGTGCATGCTCTCTATCTTTTCTGATATGGTAGAGAAGTTTCTAGAAGTCTTCATGGATGACTTTTCAGTATTTGGAGACTCATTCAGT
>NC_029778.3:40854665-40855020 GCF_000817695.3 Arachis duranensis
AAAGGTGCCAAGAGACTAACCTGGTTTTAAACTGGGAGAAATGTCACTTTATGGTGACTGAAGGAATTGTCCTTGGGCACAAAATTTCAAGCAGGGGAATAGAGGTGGATAAGGCAAAAGTAGAGGTAATTCAAAAATTACCACCACCTGCCAATGTTAAGGCAATCAGAAGCTTTCTAGGGCATGCAGGATTCTATAGAAGGTTTATAAAGGATTTTTCAAAAATCGCCAAACCTCTGAGCAACCTGCGAGCTGCTGACATGCCATTCGTCTTTGATAAGGAGTGTCTGCAAGCATTTGAGACTCTGAAAGCTAAATTGGTCACAGCACCAATCATTTCTGCACCAAACTGGAC
>NC_029778.3:40855415-40857578 GCF_000817695.3 Arachis duranensis
TCGCACAACTAACCAGCAAGTGCACTGGGTCGTCCAAGTAATAAACCTTACGCGAGTAAGGGTCGATCCCACGGAGATTGTTGGTATGAAGCAAGCTATGGTCATCTTGTGAATCTTAGTCAGGCAGATTCAAATGGTTATGGAGGATATATAAATAAAGCATAAAGATAAAGATAGAGATACTTATGCAATTCATTGGTGGGAATTTCAGATAAGCGTATGAAGATGCTTTGTCCCTTCCGTCTCTCTGCTTTCCTACTGTTTTCATTCAATCCTTCTTACTCCTTTCCATGGCAAGCTGTATGTAAGGTTTCACCGTTGTCAGTGGCTACCTCCCATCCTCTCAGTGAAAATGTTCAACGCACCCTATCATAGCACGGCTAATCATCTGTCGGTTCTCAATCAGGTTGGAATAGAATCCAGTGATTCTTTTGCGCCTGTCACTAACGCCCAGCCTTCAGGAGTTTGAAGCTCGTCACAGTCATTCAATCATTGAATCCTACTCAAATACCACAGACAAGGTTTAGACCTTCCGGATTCTCTTGAATGCCGCCATTAGTTCTAGCTTATACCACGAAGATTCCGATCAAGGGATCCAAGAGATAAACATTCAAGCCTTGTTTGCTTGTAGAACAGAAGTGGTTGTCAGGCACTCGTTCATAAGTGAGAATGATGATGAGTTTCACATAATCATCACCTTCATCATGTTCTTGGGTGCAAATGAATATCTTAGAACAAGAATAAGCTGAATTGAATAGAAGAACAATAGTAGTTGCATTAATACTCGAGGTACAGCAGAGCTCCACACCTTAATCTATGGTGTGTAGAAACTCCACCGTTGAAAATATATAAGAACAAGGTCTAGGCATGACCGTGAGGCCAGCCTCCCAAGGATCTAAGATAGCATAAGAACAACGATAGCTACCCAGATGAGAATACAATAGCAAAAGGTCTTATTTATAAAGAACTAGTAGCCTAAGGTTTACAAAGATGAGTAAATGACACAAAAATCCACTTCCGGGCCCACTTGGTATGTGCTTGGGCTGAGCATTGAAGCATTTTCGTGTAGAGACTTCTCTTGGAGTTAAACACCAGCTTTTGTGCCAGTTTGGGCTTTTAACTCCCATTCTTGTGCCAGTTCCGGCGTTTAACGCCGGGCATTCTTGAGCTGATTTGGAACGCCGGTTTGGGCCATCAAATCTCAGGCAAAGTATGAACTATTATACATTGCTGGAAAGCCCAGGATGTCTACTTTCTAACACCGTTGAGAGCGCGCCAATTGGGCTTCTGTAGCTCCAGAAAATCCACTTCGAGTGTAGGGAGGTCAGAATCCAACAGCAGCTGCAGTCCTTTTTAGTCTCTAAATCAGATTTTTGCTCAAGTCCCTCAATTTCAGCCAGAAAATACCTGAAATCATAGAGAAACACACAAACTCATAGTAAAGTCCATAAAAGTGAATTTTAACTAAAAACTAATAAAAATATACTAAAAACTAACTAAAACATATTAAAAATATACTAAAAACAATGCCAAAAAGCGTATAAATTATCCGCTCATCACAACACCAAACTTAAATTGTTGCTTGTCCTCAAGCAACTAAAAATCAAATAAGATAAAAAGAAGAGAATATACAATAAATTCCGAAAACATCTATGAAGATCAGTATTAATTAGATGAGCGGGGCTTTTAGCTTTTTGCCTCTGAACAGTTTTGGCATCTCACTCTATCCTTTGAAATTCAGAATGATTGGCTTCTTTAGGAACTTAGAATCCAGATAGTGTCATTGATTCTCCTAGTTAAGTATGATGATTCTTGAACACAGCTACTTTATGAGTCTTGGCCGTGGCCCAAAGCACTCTGTCTTCCAGTATTACCACCGGATCCATACATGCCACAGACACATAATTGGGTGAACGTTTTCAGATTGTGACTCAGCTTTGCTAGAGTCCCCAATTAGAGGTGTCCAGGGTTCTTAAGCACACTCTTTTTTCGTTTTCTTTTCTCCCTTTTCTTTTTTTTTATTCACTGCTTTTTCTTGTTTCAAGAATCATTTTTATGATTTTTCATATCCTCAGTAACATGTCTCCTTTTTCATCATTCTTTCAAGAGCCAACCATTCATGAACAACAAATTCAAAAGACATATGCACTGTTTAAGCATACA
>NC_029778.3:40857706-40861263 GCF_000817695.3 Arachis duranensis
TAGGGAGGTGTTGATTTGCTCCCAATAGTTTTGTGGAGGAAAGTGCATCCCTTGAGGCATCTCAGGGATTTCATGATGAGAGAGGTCTCTTGTTTGCTCCATCCTTTTCTTAGTGATGGGCTTATCCTCATCAATGGGGATGTCTCCCTCTATGTCAATTCCAACTGAATAACAGAGGTGACAAATGAGATGAGGAAAGGCTAACCTTGCCAAGGTAGAGGACTTGTCCGCCACCTTATAAAGTTCTTGAGATATAACCTCATGAACTTCTACTTCCTCTCCAATCATGATGCTATGAATCATGATAGCCCGGTCTATAGTAACTTCGAACCGGTTGCTAGTGGGAATGATTGAGCGTTGGATAAACTCCAACCATCCTCTAGCCACGGGTTTGAGGTCATGCCTTCTCAGTTGAACTGGCTTCTCTCTTGAATCTTTCTTCCATTGGGCACCCTCTTCACAGATGTCTATGAGGACTTGGTCCAACCTTTGATCAAAGTTGACCCTTCTAGTGTAAGGGTGTTCATCTCCTTGCATCATGGGCAAGTTGAATGCCAACCTTACATTTTCCGGACTAAAATCCAAGTATTTCCCCCGAACCATTGTAAGCCAATTCTTTGGGTCCAGGTTCACACTTTGATCATGGTTCTTGGTGATCCATGCATTGGCATAGAACTCTTGAACCATTAAGATTTCGACTTGTTGAATGGGGTTAGTAAGAACTTCCCAACCTCTTCTTCGGGTCTCATGTCGGATCTCCGGATATTCACTCTTTTTGAGTTTAAAAGGGACTTCGGGGATCACCTTCTTCAAGGCCACAACTTCATAGAAGTGGTCTTGATGCACCCTTGAGATGAATCTCTCCATCTCCCATGACTCGGAGGTGGAAGCTTTTGCCTTCCCTTTCCTCTTTCTAGAGGTTTCTCTGGCCTTGGATGCCATAAATGGTTATGGAAAAACAACAAGCAATGCTTTTACCACACCAAACTTAAAAGGTTTGCTCATCCTCGAGCAAAAGAAGAAAGAAGAGAGTAGAAGAAGAAGAAATGAAGGAGATAGAGATGGCTTTGTGGTTCGGCCAAAGGGGGAGAAGTAGTGTTTAGGTTGTGTGAAAATGAAGGAGTGAAGATGGGTTTATATAGGAGTGGAGAGAGGGGTAGGGTTCGGCAAAGGGAGGGCGGGTTAGGGAGGGAAAGTGGTTTGAATTTGAATGGTGAGGTAGGTGGGGTTTTATGAAGGATGGATGTGAGTGGTGAAGAGAAAGATGGGATTTGATAGGTGAAGGGTTTTTGGGGAAGAGGTGTTGAGGTGATTGGTGAATGGGTGAAGAAGAGAGATAGTGGTGGGGTAGGTGGGGATCCTGTGGGGTCCACAAATCCTGAGGTGTCAAGAAAAATTCATCCCTGCACCAGGTGGCGAGCAACAAATGCTCTTTGTGCCAATTCTGCGTTAAACGCCGGGCTGGTGCCTATTTCTGGCGTTTAACGCCAAGTTCTTGCCCTTTTCTGGCATTTAACGCCAGTCTGGTGCCCTTTTCTAGCGTTAAACGCCCAGAATGGTGCCAGACTGGGCGTTAAACGCCCATTTGCTACCCTTACTGGCGTTTAAACGCCAGCAAGATCTTCCTCCAGGGTGTGCTATTTTTCTTTCTGTTTTTTCATTCTGTTTTTGCTTTTTCATTTGATTTTGTGACTTCCCATGATCATTAACCTACAGAAAACATAAAATAACAAAGGAAAAATAGATAAATATAATATTGGGTTGCCTCCCAACAAGCACTTCTTTAATGTCAGTAGCTTGACAGAGAGCTCTCATGGAGCCTCACAGATGCTCAGAGCAATGTTGGCACCTTCCAACACCAAACTTAGAGTTTGAATGTGGGGGTTCAACACCAAACTTAGAATTTGGTTGTGGCCTCCTAACACCAAACTTAGAGTTTGACTGTGGGGGCTCTGTTTGGCTCTGTTTTGAGAGAAGCTCTTCATGCTTCCACTCCATGGTTACAGAGGGATATCCTTGAGCCTTAAACACAAGGGATTCTTCATTCACTTGAATGATCAATTCTCCTCTGTCCACATCAATCACAGCCTTTGTTGTGGCTAGGAAGGGTCTGCCAAGGATGATGGATTCATCCATGCACTTCCCTGTCTCTAGGACTATGAAATCAGTAGGGATGTAATGGTCTTCAACTTTTACCAGAACATCCTCTACAAGTCCATAAGCTTGTTTTCTTGAGTTTATCTGCCATCTCTAGTGAGATTTTTGCAGCTTGCACCTCAAAGATCCCTAGCTTCTCCATTACAGAGAGAGGCATGAGGTTTATACTTGAACCTAGGTCACACAGAGCCTTCTTAAAGGTCATGGTGCCTATGGTACAAGGTATTGAGAACTTCCCAGGATCTTGTCTCTTTTAAGGTAGTTTCTGCCTAGACAAGTCATCTAGTTCTTTGGTGAGTAAGGGAGGTTCGTTCTCCCAAGTCTCATTACCAAATAACTTGTCATTTAACTTCATGATTGCTCCAAGGTATTTAGCAACTTGCTCTTCAGTGACCGACTCATCCTCTTCAGAGGAAGAATACTCATCAGAGCTCATGAACGGCAGAAGGAAATCCAATGGAATCTCTATGGTCTCAGTGGGAGCCTCAGATTCACATGGTTCCTCATTAGGGAACTCATTGGAGGCCAGTGGACGTCCATTGAGGTCTTCTTCAGTGGCGTTCACTGCCTCTCCCTCCTCTCCAAATTCGGCCATGTTGATGGCCTTGCACTCTCCTTTTGGATTTTCTTCTGTATTGCTTGGAAGAGTACTAAGAGGGAGTTCAGTAATTTTCTTGCTTAGCTGACCCACTTGTGCCTCCAAATTTCTAATGGAGGACCTTGTTTCAGTCATGAAACTTTGAGTGGTTTTGATTAGATCAGAGACCATGGTTGCTAAGTCAGAGTGGTTCTGCTTAGAATTCTCTATCTGTTGCTGAGAAGATGATGGAAAAGGCTTGCCATTGCTAAACCTGTTTCTTCCATCATTATTGTTGCTGAAACCTTGTTGAGGTCTCTATTGATCCTTCCATGAAAGATTTGGGTGATTCCTCCATGAAGGATTATAGGTGTTTCCATAGGGTTCTCCCATGTAATTCACCTCTTCCATTGAAGGGTTCTTAGGATCATAAGCTTCTTCTTCAGATGAAGCGTCCTTAGTACTGCCTGGTGCAGCTTGCATTCCAGACAGACTTTGAGAAATCAGATTGACTTGCTGAGTCAATATTTTGTTCTGAGCCAATATGGCATTCAGAGTATCAATCTCAAGAACTCCTTTCTTCTGATTTGTCCCATTATTCACAGGATTCCTTTCAGAAGTGTACATGAATTGGTTATTTGCAACCATTTCAATCAGTTCTTGAGCTTCTGCAGGCGTCTTCTTCAGATGAAGAGAGCCTCCAGCAAAACTATCCAATGACATCTTGGACAGTTTAGATAGACCATCATAGAAGATACCTATGATGCTCCATTCAGAAAGCATATCAGAGGGACACTTTCTGATTAATTGTTTGTATCTTTCC
>NC_029778.3:40861362-40864340 GCF_000817695.3 Arachis duranensis
TGGAAGTCCATGGAACTTGCAATTCTGTTGCATTAGAGAAACTAATTGAGGCTTAAGCTCAAAGTTGTTTGCTCCAATGGTAGGGATAGAGATGCTTCTCCCATAGAAGTCGGGAGTAGGTGCAGTGAAGTCACCCAGCACCTTCCTTGCATTGTTGGCATTGTTGTTGTTTTCGGCTGCAATGGGTTCTTCTTGTTTGAAGATTTCTGTTAGGTCCTCTACAGAGAGTTGTGCCTTAGCTTCTCTTAGCTTTCGCTTCAAGGTCCTTTTAGGTTCAGGGTCAGCCTCAACAAGAATGCTTTTGTCTTTGCTCCTGCTCATATGAAAGAGAAGAGAACAAGGGAATATGGAATCCTCTATGTCACAGTATAGAGATTCCTTGAGGTGTCAGAGGAAAAGAAAAATAGAAGGAAGAGGTAGAAAATTCGAACTTATCAAGGAAGATGGAGTTCGAATTGTGCATTAAGGAATAGTGTTAGTCCATAAATAGAAGGATGTGAGAAGAGGGGAATAAATTTTCAAAAATAAATTAAAAAGATTAAAAAAAAACATTTTGAAAAAGACTAATTGATTTTCGAAAACTAAGAGTGAAAAAGAAATCAAGTGTTTTTTGAAAAAGATTTTGAAATTAGAAATTAAAAAGATATGATTGAAAACTATTTTGAAAAAGATGTGATTAAAAAGATATGATTTAAAAGTTATGGTTTTTTTTTAAAAAAGATGTGATTGAGAAGATATGATTTGAAAAAGATTTGATTTTGAAAATTAATGACTTGGCTAACAAGAAAAGATATGACTCAAACATTAAACCTTTCTCAACAGAAAAGGCAACATACTTGAAATGTTGAATCAAATCATTAATTGTTAGCAAGTATTTTTGAAAATAGAAAGAAATTGATTTTGAAAACATTTGATTGAAAATATATGATTTGAAAAAGATTTGATTTTGAAAAAATATTGAAAACTTGAAAAAAAATTGAATTGAACACAGAATATTCCCTCTTGTGCCATCCTGGCGTTAAACACCCAGAATGGTGTACATTCTGGCGTTTAACGCCCAAAACTCTACCCTTTTGGGCGTTAAATGCCCAGCCAGGCACCCTGACTGGCGTTTAAACGCCAGTTTGCCTTCCTTACTGGGCGTTTTGAACGCCCAGCTTTTTTTGTGTAGTTCCTCTGCTGTATGTTCTAAATCTTCAATTATCTGTATTATTGACTTGAAAAGACACAAATTAAAAATATTTTTGGATTTTTCATAATGAGGAATAATCAAAATGCAACTAAAATCAAATAAACAATGCATGCAAGACACCAAACTTAGAAGTTTGCATACTACTGACACTAACAGAATACTCAAGACAAGAGAATTTAAAGATCAAAACAAGGAAATCATCAAGAACAACTTGAAGATTAATGAAGACACATGCATGAATTTGAAAAATGCAAGAAGAATAGAAACATGCAATTGACACCAAACTTAAAATGAGACTAGTGTCTCAATAAGAAACATAAAATATTTTTGGTTTTCTTTTTTGAGACTCTAGACTCAAACAAGAAATTTTTGGATTTTATGATTTTCTAATTTTTTTTGTGCTTTTTCGAAAATTAAGTGGAAAAAGAAAATAAAGGTATCAAAATTCTTAATGAGAATTCCAGGAATCATGCAATGTTTAGTCTAAAGCTTCAGTCTAAAGGAATTAGACATGGTTAGCCAAGCTTCAGCAGAACATTGCATTCAAGAGCTAAATTGATGAAGATCAATCAGCTTTGGTGATGATAAGAATATCACCTTGAAACACTAGAATTCATTCTTAAGAATTCTGAAAAAAAATACCCAATCTAAGCAACAAGATGAACCGTCAGTTGTCCAAACTCAACAATCCCCGGCAACGGCGCCAAAAACCTGGTGGACGAAATTGTGATCATCAATGGTGCAATCAACATGGTACGCTCAATTGCAATCTCAACTCTTTATCACAACTTCGCATTACTAACCAGCAAGTGTACTGGGTCGTCCAAGTAATAAACCTTACGCGAGTAAGGGTCGATCCCACAGAGATTGTTGGTATGAAGCAAGCTATGGTCACCTTGTAAATCTTAGTCAGGCAGACTCAAATGGTTATGAATGATGAATAAAACATAAAGATAAAGATAGAGATACTTATGCAATTCATTGGTGGGAATTTCAGATAAGCATATGAAGATGCTTTGTCCTTTTCGTCTCTCTGCTTTCCTACTGTCTTCATCCAATCCTTCTTACTCCTTTCCATGGCAAGCTGTATGTAGGGTTTCACCATTGTTAGTGGCTACCTCCCATCCTCTCAGTGAAAATGTTCAACGCACCCTGTCAAGGCACGGCTAATCATCTGTCGGTTCTCAATCAAGTCGAAATAGAATCCAGTGATTCTTTTGTGAATTGAATAGAAGAACAATAGTAATTGCATTAATACTCGAGGTACAGTAGAGCTCCACACCTTAATCTATGGTGTGTAGAAACTCCACCGTTGAAAATACATAAGAACAAGGTCTAGGCATGGCCGTGAGGCCAGCCTCCCAATGATCTAAGATAGCATAAGAACAAAGATAGCTACCAAGATGAAAATACAATAGCAAAAGGTCCTACTTATAGAAAACTAGTGGCCTAAGGTTTACAAAGATGAGTAAATGACATAAAAATTCACTTCCGGGCCCACTTGGTGTGTGCTTGGGCTGAGCATTGAATCATTTTCGTGTAGAGACTTCTCTTGGAGTTAAACGCCAGCTTTTGTGCCAGTTTGGGCGTTTAACTCCAATTCTTGTGCCAGTTCCGGCGTTTAACGCCGGGCATTCTTGAGCTGATTTGGAACGGCGGTTTGGGCCATCAAATCTCGAGCAAAGTATAGACTATTATACATTGCGGGAAAGCCCAGGATGTCTACTTTCCAACGCCATTGAGAGCGCGCCAATTAGGCTTCTGTAGCTCCAGAAAATCCACTTCA
>NC_029778.3:40864565-40865073 GCF_000817695.3 Arachis duranensis
ATACTAAAAACTAACTAAAACATACTAAAAACATACTAAAAACAATGCCAAAAAGCGTATAAATTATCCGCTCATCAAACCAGTAGAAGGGGCGTCCCTCCCTCTTACTGAGATCTCTGAAACCTTTCCGGATGAGCAACTTTTTGCCATCCAGGAAGTGCCATGGTTTGCAGATATTGCAAACTACAAGGCAGTGAGGTTCATACCCAAAGAGTACAATAGGTAGCAATCAAAGAAATTGATCACAGATGCAAAGTACTATCTTTGGGATGAACCATATCTCTTCAAGAGATGTGCAGACGGAGTAATCCGTAGATGTGTGCCTAAGGAAGAAGCGCAGAAGATCCTATGGCACTGCCATGGATCACAGTATGGAGGACATTTTGGAAGTGAGCGAACAACCACAAGAGTCCTCCAATGTGGCTTCTACTGGCCTACTCTCTATAAAGATTCCCGAGTGTTTGTACTTAATTGTGACAGTTGCCAAAGATCTGGCAATCTGCCTCAC
>NC_029778.3:40865096-40865972 GCF_000817695.3 Arachis duranensis
CACATCTTCAGCAGATTTGGTACCCCTAGAGTATTAATCAGTGATGGGGGTACTCATTTCTGCAATAAACAACTTTACTCTGCTTTGGTTCGTTATGGAGTTAGCCACAGGGTAGCTACTCCATATCACCCACAGACTAATGGGCAAGCTGAAGTCTCAAATAGAGAACTCAAAAGAATCCTGGAACGGACTATAATTAACCGTAGAAGGGATTGGGCAAGAAGCTTGGATGATGCTCTGTGGGCATATAGAACAGCATTCAAGACCCCTATAGGGACCTCTCCATACCAGCTTGTGTATGGAAAGGCATGTCACTTGCCAGTGAAACTGGAACACAAGGCCTACTGGGCAACCAGATTCCTAAACCTTGATGCCAAGTTAGCTGGAGAAAAACAATTGCTCCAGTTAAATGAGCTAGAGGAATTTAGACTCAATGCTTTCGAAAATGCAAAAATTTACAAAGAGAAAGCGAAAAGATGGCATGATAAGAAATTGTCATCCAGAGTCTTTGAGCCGGGGCAGAAAGTTTTACTATTTAATTATAGGCTCAAATTATTCCCCGGGAAATTAAAATCCCGGTGGAGAGGTCCATATGTGATTACAAGTGTATCACCATATGGATACGTAGAGCTTCAGGATAATGAATCTAACAAAAAGTTCATTGTTAATAGACAGAGAGTTAAACATTATCTTGAAAGCAATTTTGAGCAAGAATGCTCAAAACTGAGACTTAATTAAAAGCTCAGTAATAGTCCAGCTAACGACATTAAAGAAGCGCTTGCTGGGAGGCAACCAAGCCATTCACAAAATTTAATTTTATTCGTTTTTTCTAATTAATTGATTTTTACAGGTATATGTCAGAGTATCTTCAAAAGA
>NC_029778.3:40866073-40878449 GCF_000817695.3 Arachis duranensis
TGAAAAAGCCAGTAAGAAACGTTTTGGGCGTTGAACGCCCAAAAGAAGCACCCACTGGGCGTTCAACGCCAGTAAGGGTAGCCATCTGGGCGTTAAACGCCAGAAAGGAGCATCTTCTGGGCGTTGAACGCCAGAAAGAAGCACCTTCTGGGTGTTTAACGCCAGATTGATAGCGTCTTGGGCGTTCAGAAAAACGCCCAGTGACAAAGGACTTCCTGGCGTTCAACGCCAGAAAGAAGCAACAGCTGGGCGTTGAATGCCTAGGAGAAGCAACAATTGGGCGTTAAACGCCCAAAACAAGCAGCATTTGGGCGTTTAACGCCAGGATGGTGGGGAGGAGGTAAAATTCATTTTTCTTCAAAAAAAAAAATTTCTAATTTTTATGTTTCAATTCATGATTTCTTGCATAAACATGTTTCCAAATATCATCCTTCAATTCCAAAAATTTTAATCCTAATTTCTAAAATCCCAAATTTCTGAAATCCCTTTTTTTTCAAAGATTTTACATGCATCTTCATCCATAAAGATAGATGATTTCCAATTCAATCCAACTCTTTTTCCAATCTCTTTTCAAACTTAATTATCTTTTAAAAATCTTTTTCAAATTATAAATTTCAAATTTATTTTAAATATCATTCATATCTTTTTAAATTATATCCTTTTCTAGTCATATTTATCTTTTATAAATCATATCTTTTATCTTATATCTTTTTCTTATTTTCGAAAACCCACCCCCTCCCTTTATATCCACTTTCGGCGCCCCTCTCATCATCCACCATTCCCCACTTGCTCTCCTCCTATTCCTTTTCTCTGTTTTTTCTTTTGCTTGAGGACAAGCAAACCTCTAAGTTTCGTGTGCTTATCCGTGATCACAAAAACATACTCATTTTGATCATGGCCCCTAAAGGAAAACAACCCAACCCAAGAGGCAAGAAAGAGAATTTTCCAAAGCCACTTTGGAATCAAGGGAAGTTCTTAACTAAAGAACATTCAGACCATTACTACAAAATAATGAGTCTAAGATCAGTAATCCCGGAAGTCAAGTTCGATCTGAAAGAAGATGAATATCCGGAGATCCAAGAACAAATTCGAAACAGGAACTGGGAAATCCTAGCTAATCCTGAAACGAAAGTGGGAAGGAACATGGTTCAGGAGTTCTATGCTAATCTATGGCAGACAGACAGGCAAAGAATAATTGGAGCTGCCCTCTATGACCATCGGACCTTAGTAAGAGAAAAGATTGTTCATACCTATCCTAACAAAATCAGGGAGATCTTTAAGCTTCCTCAACTGAAAGATGACCCAGACTCCTTTAATAGGAGAATGATGAGGGTAAATAAAGGCTTGGACAAGATTCTAGAGGATATATGCATTCCTGAAGCCAGGTGGACCACCAGCACAACTGGCATTCTAAATCAACTCAAAAGAGAAGATCTCAAACCAGTTGCTAGAGGCTGGCTGGACTTTATTGGGCGTTCTATATTGCCCACCAGCAACCGCTCTGAAGTCACTATTAAAAGAGCAGTGATGATTCACTGCATCATGTTGGGAAAAGAAGTAGAAGTCCATCAACTGATCTCGTGTGAACTATAAAAAATAGCAAATAGGAATTCCAAGGATGCCAGATTGGTCTATCCAAGCTTAATTTCTATGCTCTGCAAAGATGCTGGAGTGAAGATGGGAATAACAGAGTATATCTCAGTTGAGAGGCCAATCACTAGAATATCAATGGACAAACAACAGTTACAGGATGATCCAATCAAGAAGAGAGCACAGGAAGTCCTCCCAGAACTTCCTCAATTCGAATATTGGGAACATCTTGAGGCATCTATTTCCAAATTGCAAGAAGCTATGAACCAAATAAAGGAAGAATAGAACAATCAAAGTAACATGCTTTGCAAACTGCTTAAGGAACAAGAAGAGCAAGGGCGTGATTTAAGGGAGCTGAAGCGCCAGAAATTAATCCTTGAAGGACCAAGCACCCCACAGATCAGAGGAACATCTACTTCTCAAAACACAGGTTGTTGAGTTCTAATTTTAGCTTAACTCTGTGATAGTGTTATTATAGAAATTTACCTTAGGAGATATATAAAGTAGTAGTAGTAGTAGTCAGCATATCTATTCTGGGTTTATTCCCAATTAAAGTTATAATTTATTTTTCTCATCATCATCAGACATGAATAAAATAGTAGCTTTTTAGAATAAAGAAGTAATTTATATTTTTCGAATTCTTAATAATAAAAATCATAATTAATTACATGTGGTGGCAATACTTTTTGTTCTCTGAATGAATGCTTGAACAGTGCATATTAAAAAGAAAAAAAAGAAAAAGAAAGAAATAAAGTTGTGATCCAAGGCAACAAGAGTGTGCTTAAGAACCCTGGACACCTCTAATTGGGGACTTTTAGCAAAGCTGAGTCACAATCTGAAAAGGTTCACCCAGTTATGTGTCTGTGGCATTTATGTATCTGGTGGTAATACTGGAAAACAAAGTGCTTAGGGCCACAGCCAAGACTCATAAAATAACTGTGTTCAAGAATCAACATACTACACTAGGAGAATCAATAATACTATCTGAATTCTGAGTTCCTATGGATGCCAATCATTCTGAATTTCAAAGGATAAAGTGAGATGCCAAAACTATTCAGAAATAAAAAGCTACTAGGCCCGCTCATCTAAATTAGAATCTGAGCTTCACTTAAAACTCGGAGATTTTATTACTCTTTAAATTTGTTTTATCCTATTTTGTTCATCTAGTTGCTTGGGGACAAGCAACAGTTTAAGTTTGGTGTTGTGATGAGCGGATATTTTATACGCTTTTTGGGGGTAATTTCATGTAGATTTTAGTATGTTTTAATTAGTTTTTAGCAAAATATTATTAGTTCTTAGGAAAAAATCATATTTCTGGACTTTACTATGAGTTTGTGTGTTTTTCTGTGATTTCAGGTATTTTCTGGCTGAAATTGAGGGAGCTGAGCAAAAATCTGAGTTAGGCTGAAAAAGGACTGTTGATGTTGTTGGATCCTGACCTCCCTGTACTCGAAATGGATTTTCTGGAGCTACAGGAGTCCAATCGACGCGCTCTTAACGGCGTTGAAAAGTAGACATCCAGGGCTTTCCAGCAATATATAATAGTCCATACTTTGCGCGAAGATAGACAACGTAAACTGGCATTCAACGCCAGTATCATGCTGCTGTCTGGCGTCCAGCGCCAGAAACAGGTTACAAGTTGGAGTTCAACGCCAGAAACAGGCTACAACCTGGCGTTGAACGCCCAAAACAGCCCCAGGCACGTGAGAAGCTTAAGTCTCAGCCCCAGCACACACCAAGTGGGCCCTAGAAGTGGATTTCTGCATCATCTATCATAGTTTACTCATTTTTTGTAAACCTAGGTTACTAGTTTACTATTTAAACAACGTTTAGAGATTAACTCTGCACCTCATGACATTTTCAAATCTGAATTTTATACACTTTGACGGCATGAGTCTCTAAACTCCATTGTTGGGGGTGAGGAGCTCTGCAGCGTCTCAATGAATTAATGCAATTGTTTCTATTTCATTCAAACGTGTGTGTGTTCCTATCTAAGATGTTCATTCGCGCTTAATTGTGAAGGAGGTGATGATCTGTGACACTCATCACCTTCCTCAATCCATGAACGTGTGCCTGATAAACACCTCCGTTCTACATCAGATTGAATGAGCATCTTTTAGCTTCCTTAATCAGAATCTTCGTGGTATAAGCTAGAACTGATGGCGGCCATTCTTGAGGATCCAGAAAATCTAAACCTTGTCTGTGGTATTCCAAGTAGGATTCAAGGATTGAATGGCTGTGACGAGCTTCAAACTCGCGATTGCTGGGCGTGATGACAAACACAAAAGGATCAATGGATCCTATTCCAACATGATCCAGAACCAACAGCTGATTAGCCGTATTGTGACAGAGCATCTGGACCGTTTTCACTGAGAGGATGGGAAGTAGCCACTAACAATGGTGACACCCTACATACAGCTTGCCATGGATGGAACTTTACAAACAATTGAGTTGAATATTACATTGCAGAAATTCAGAGGACAAAGCATCTCCAAAACTCCAACATATTCTTCATCAATAAAGTAACAATTCCTTATTCCAAACACTTTTACTTCTTACAATTAAATCCAAACAATCTTATTGGCATCCTGACTAAGATTAATAAAATAAACGTAGTTTGCTTCAAACCAATAATCTCCGTGGGATTGACCCTTACTCACGTAAGGTATTACTTGGACGACCCAGTGCACTTGCTGGTTAGTTGTACGGATTACAAATTCGTGCACCAAGGAACAAGTAATTTAATGACGAGTAAATTAAATGGCAATTAAAATAAATAAATAACTGTAAAATAGACTTTTGGCAAGGTATGAGAAATTGAAAGTCCAGTCTTAGTTACCCTTATCAATGATGATGAAAATTGAATCTTAATTCCACTTTGTTAACCCTTACTAAGGCAAAGGAAGGTCAAGGGATTAATTAGTCTGATCTTCGGATCCTATTTATTTTCGGAGAAAAGATTGGGATTATTGAAGAACAATTCAATTAGCAAAGATAACAATTATCAAGCATGTTTGAGTTTGATAACTCCTGAGTTACTGATTTCTTAACCAAGACCAAAAAGGAAAAAAGTAAATCTACTGGAATAAAAATGCCTTCAGATGGGAAGCAACAGTAACATAAATAAAAGAAAGCAACAATAAACTGAAATACCTCAAATAACATTAATTCGAAAGAGTAATCTGTAACATAGAAGAATTCATAAACTAGATTGAGAAAGCAAGTAATGAAAAAGGAATATTGAACCTGATAAAAGATAATCCTTAAAGCAAATAAAATCCTAAATCTAAATCCTAATCCTAAAGAGAGAGGAGAGAACCTATCTCTAACTAAACCTAAATCATGGAAAGTGACTAAAATTCCAGACTCCCCTGAATGGATGCATTCCCTCACTTCATAACCTCTGGTCTATGCCTTCTGGACTTGGATTTGGGCCAAAAAGGGCTTCAGAATTCACTATGAGCGTTTTCTGCAATTTCTGGTGCGTGGCCTCTGCACGCGTCCGCGTGGGTCACGTGGTCGCGTCAATTGGAGTTTTCCTTGTCGCGCGGTCGCGTCAGTTATGAGGCCACGTCATAGGTGTTCTTCTTTAAGCGCGCGGTCGCGTCAGTCATGCGACCGCGTCGCTGCTTCTTCGCGCTTGGCATGCTGCCGCGTCGTCCATGCGGTCGCGTCGCTGCCAGTTTCTTCACAAACTCCATTTTATGCTTTCCTTCCATTTTTGTATGTTTTCTTTCCATCCTTTAAGCCATTCCTACCTTAGGAGATCTAGAACAACTCAACACACCAATCACGGCATTGAATGATAATAAAGAGTAATTAAAATAATTAATTTCAAAGCATAGGAAACATGTTTTTCACAAATATCACATAATAAGGAAGGGAAAGTAAAACCATGCAATTTACATGAATAAGTGAGTGAAAGACTTAAGTAATAGCATGTCCTCATGCTATGTCCAAGGTAAAAAGTAAGGTTTGAAGTGGTTGGATGCCATGCAATGCAATTCTAATCTAAATGCAATTAACTAAATGCATGATGCAATTATAATTTATTCACTCATATATAAAGCTTACATGTAGTTAAATCAATTCACATTCTCAAGGAATCATATATATATAGCGAACCTTAGATAATGATAAAGCGCTTTTACAATTGAGATGGGAGAGAAAAACATTTTATAAACTTGCAAGACAATTAATAATTTAAGCAGAGATAATGTTAATGAGTTAGTGAACCCTCACTAGATTTTTGTGTTTACTCTCTAGTCACTCAGTGTTTATTGGGTTAATCACTCTATTCCTCTTTTTATCCTTACTTTCTATAGATTTGTTCTTTATCTAATCAATCAACAATTATAGAATACAGACATACAAAAATCATGAGGTCTTTAATTAAGGTTGTAATGGGGCCAAGGTAAAGGTAAGGGTATATGTATAAGGCTAAGTGAGCTAATTAAGTGAATCCTTGATTAGTCTAAGATCTCACCTAACATACATACTTTGTAAAGCTAAGCCTCTTTACCTATTTTCCCATATTTTTTTCCACTTTTTGTATTACATGCTCATATTTTGTTCTTATACCATGTGCATCGCTTTTTGTATTTGGGGAATTCTTTTTGTATCCCCCTTTTTTTTAAATACTAAAAAAAATTTTTTTTACACATGGTAATTAATTTATTTTGACTTCACATGAGCATGTTTCCCAAATTATTTTCACATGACTTGTTTAATTTAATTTCCTACTTTCTATCATTCCATGTTCTCATAAAATTTCCTACACTTAAATATTACACAAAATCTATCTTAAGCTAACTAAGGATTCAACTTGGGATTTTTATTTTGTTTTTCTGCTTAAGGCTAGTAATGTGGTTATAAAACAGAAGGGATTAAAAGGCTCAAGTGGGCTAACAAGGGTGATGTAAAATGTAGGCTTTATTTGGGATAAGTGAGTTAAAATCAAACAATGGCCTCAATCACTTTCTTGGCATGTATCTATATTCTATAATCGGACATATAGATTAAAACAAAGTAAAGAACACCAGAATAAATAAGAAGGGCGAAACACACAGGAATAAAATATTATGGCTTAAATGTAACTATACAATGAAGCTCAAAACTCACAGGTTGCGTGTTCTCTAACGCAAAAATCATATATCATTCATATATGTCATGCAGGTTTAGTTAAAATTTCCCATTATTCTCAATGTAAAACTTAAGGTGGCTTTAAAGTTCTAATGTTTCTCCTTGATAAAATGTTGTTAACTAACTAACATGTAATGCTATATATACAAGGGGTGTGGACTGATTCTATTAAGGTCTCTAGCTTACTTCCTTTTTATTTTCAATCAAGTCAACTATCATATACTAAAAAGGGTAAACTATACTAATTAATCCACTTAAAATATAACTAGTAAACTAATGTGCAAATCAAGCTAAAATATCCAAAATAGTATACATATAGCTTAAAGTGCAAAATGCAAAAAAGTACAATAAAAAGAAAAAAGAGAAAAATATGCAAAAATATAGAAAATGAACAAAATAAGAGAGAGTTTGTAGTGGTTCACCAAAATAAAGATATGCCAGAGATGGCAACCTCCCCACACTTAAATAATAGCATTGTCCTCAATGCTCACTCAAGCTGGGTGTGAAGGAGTGTCATCTCCAGAAGGATGGGTAGCCAGAGTCTCTGTGGTGGTGGTCTGAGGATCTGCCTGCTGCAGAGGAGGTGCTGACTGAATGGAGATCTCGGAGTCTACAGCCTGATTCTGAGGTAGGTCCTTCTGCTGGGGTGTAGTCTGCTCGGAGCCTACCTGCGCAGCCTCTCTCTGTGGATGGGTCTCCTCCTCGTGCTCATCCGCCTCCTCCTCAGATGGTCCTAATGGTGTGTCAGGCTCGGAGGGGATGTCGCTGCCAGACCGGATCAACAGCTTCAGGTGCTCATAGCGTCACCTGCTGCGACGCTCAGATCTCTCATACCGGCGTCAGTTGCAACGCTCCATCCTGTCTAGCTGCTGAAACAAGCGGTGCACTAGGTGATAAACAGGCTCTGAGGCGGGTGGAGGTGTAATAGTGGTAGCAGGGGTAGCTGGGGTAGCTGTGGAAGAAGAAGGACCAGCAGATGGTGTGGCTGTATCACCGGAAGATGAGAGGAATGGAGGTCTGTAGCCCAAAGCTAGAAAGTTCCTACTGTGAAGGATAATCTTCCTGCATTCTGCAGTAGGTAGCCTCTCATCAGCATCCTCCCACGGTACGTCAGCTCGACGTCTGAGCTGGGTAATCAGATACGGAAAGGGAAGAGTGCCTCGGATGTGGACCCTGGCCATGTAGGACCAGATAAAACATGGCAGGTACAGGTCCTTACCCTCCATTACACACCAAAGGAGGGTGATCATAGCGGCTGGTATCTCTGTCTCATGGGTACTCGGCATAACATAGTTGCTCAAGATCTGATGCCATAGCCGAGCCTCATCATTTAAGTAAATCCTCTTGATTCCCTTAGGCATGGTGGTGTCCTGACCCATTTCCCATGGAACAGTTGGGTCAAGGGCTATCCTTGCCTTGACAGCATCTCAATCAAACTTCATGAAACGCATGTCCTCCTCAGCCTTTTTGTACCCATTAGGCTGATCGAATTTATGCGGAAGCTACAAAATGTCCTCAATGGCCTCTTCAGTGACCAGAATCTGCTTCCCTCTTAGGATCACTGCATCTAGGAAAGTGATGAAGTAATTGCAGTAAAATTTCCTTACCCAAGATGCATTGACCTTTGTAAGTTTTCTCTCCAGGAAGAACCAGCCTCTGTCTTTGATATGATCAGAGGTGTATTGCTGGAGTTCTTTTGAGATTTTCAGAGTCCGCTCTAAGTACAGGTTCCTAGAGGTTGCAAACGCCAGATATTTCAACTCGCATTATCGGTTTGCAAACTTTATGGGATCAGTAGCAAGGAGTAGCTGGTCAGCCTTCTCCTGCGCGGTAAAGTGTTTCTCCCGCCAGGAGGCATCATGCATGAGATCTATGATAGACATAGAAGATTCTCCTCTTTTACGTTTGCCAGTAGTTGCCTTTGCTTTTCCCTTTCTCTGGGAGGCAGACATCTTGAAAAATAGAAAACCAGGATATAATTGAAACAGGAAAACAAATAAGCAAATAGTCAAAAGAAACACAAAGTGGCAAAGGAGAAATAGAATGAGGAAAATGAGTTAAGTAAATGTGCATTAAGGATTGTATAGGAGTTAAAAGTTCGAAAGGAAGAATTGACAATCCAAAATGTAATAGAAGGCATGTTAATTAGGAAAAATTATCAGTATGCCATGGTTAGAAGGTTAAAAGAAAGTGAAAAACCAGAAGAGATATTTAAAAGGGGAGTTTGGTTAGAATTGAAAAAGAGTTTAGGAAGTTAAAATTAGTGAGTTAGTGAAAAATGGGTTAAGGTAAGTGGCATAAGGATAAGTTTCTAAGTAACAAGCATTCATAATTAGAAGCTACAGGTAACTCATAACCAAACAAGGAAAACAGGTTGATGTTGATTCAGATAGATATAGAAATAGCAAAAATTGGAATCAAACATCAAGAATGCAATTTATGAACCAGGAGATCAAAGAGAATAAGAATGCGTGCCCTGGCATTCATGAATTGGTTTGGGGGAATCTAAGGAAAGCACAATTGAAAATGCCAAAACCAAGACAAAAATGGAAACATTTTACAGAAATTTGGGTAGTATTTCGGCTAAAATTGGATTGTCTCGGAAAATAAACAGCAACAAAACAGTTCATATGAATGAAAATTTAAACATAGCTGCAATCACATATAAGGAGTATGAACATGAAAAGGCAATGTAAAAAGCAGCATGAAACAAGAAAGTACAGCATATGAACAATAGCAACATCACAGAAATATTAGAATTGCGAAAATCATAAAGCAAGAAACACGAACAGCGCAATTATCAGGCCTAAATCCACTAACCACATCCTAGGCTACCTAACAACCTAGAATCCACTACAACATGCAATCTAACTAGCCTAATGATAAACATAAACAGAAAAAATATGGAATTAACTAAGAATGATAGAAGGGTGGCGTTCTACAGAACCTGGTAGGCGAATTACGGAGAGTGTGGCAGAAAGGTGACTGGGGGATAGTGGTGGTGGCATCTGGCGCGGCGGAGGAGGGTGGTGCGGGGGAAAGGAAGGGGGTGGGTGGCGGCGGGGTCTGGGTGGTCGGCGGGGTAGCGGCCGTTCGGTGATGGTGGCTGGGTGGTGGTGGTGTGATCGGAGAAGAAGAGAGGGAGGAGAGGGGTTTGGGGGGGCGCGAATAGTAGGGTTCGCGTGACTAGGGGTGTTATAAATTTGAATCCACGCGATCGCGTGGGGCACGCGGTCGTGTGGCTGGAGTGAAATGGGGTTAACGCGATTGCGTGAGTGGCACGATCGCATGGAATAGCTAAAAGAGTGAATGACGCGATCGCCTGGGGCATGCGATCGCGTCGCTGGAAATTGTGCTAAACGTACGAATCCAGCGTCATTTCAGCGCAACACTCTGCCTCCTTTTGGGATTTTGTATAATCCATGCGACACAATCGCGTCGCTCACGCTGTCGCGTGAGATTGCTGTTGTGCAAGTGACGCGATCGCATGGGGCATGCGATCGCATGGGCATTTTGTGCAAAACGCACAATGGCCACACGATTCCAGCCCAACTTTCTGGGCGTTGGATCTTTACGCCGATTTCCAGGTCACGCAACCGCGTGGATGACGCGAACGCGTGGAAGGTGTTTTGTCGCAACTAACGCGATCGCATGATCGATGCGGTCGCGTCGCACACCTTCTTTTTTTTATCTGATATACATGTATGTAATTATGCAGTATGCAGTGCTAAATGCAAATGTTATGAATAACATCCAGGTTCAATAGAAATAAACAATATAAAATAAACAAAACGAAATAAAATGGAAACAGGAGCGATCATACCATGGTGGGTTGTCTCCCACCTAGCACTTTTAGTTAAAGTCCTTAAGTTGGACATTAGATGAGCTTCTTGTTATGGTGGCTTATGCTTGAATTCGTCCAAAAATCTCCACCAGTGTTTGGAATGCCAGCATCCTCCGGGGTCCCAAACAAGGTACGTAAAGCCCTTAGGTGAGTTCACACAAGCTTGCAGGCTCCCGGAGTGTTGACTGTCAGAATAGACTCCAGTATCCCAAACTTTTCTTCTACACCCGTCTTTGTCTTGATCTACATCGTTCCAGTCGGGTGATGAGTAATCCGAATTCTCACTGCAGTGACCAAACAGCTTCTGAGATCCTTTAAATTAAGCTTGACACCAATTCCTGCACCTCAAATTGAAGTGCAAAACCTTATTGAATCTTGCATACCATTGCTGAGTGTGAGTCATTTCCCTTTTTCTCTTAAAGCCGCAAAGAGCTTTAAGCTGGCTATCTATTTCAAGCAAACCATATTCAAGTGGGAAATTGAAGATGAAAGTCAAGGATTTTACCCACTTGAGGTTTGTGTTGGGTGGTAGTGGCCTTGGGGTCAGTGTTTTTAGTGGTTCTGCAAGCTCTACTCTCTTGTGGTCTTCAGTGAATCCCTCCACTTCCTTGCAAACCTTTTTCATTCCAGCCATGTCCTGGTCAAAGTCTTCCATATCTTCCTCATCACTTGAGTCATAAATAGGAGGTTGAGAGAAGTCGACCTCAGCATCATCTTCATATTCGCTTGGGAAAGATTTTTCTGTCTCAAAGAATTCACTTGCGGATGCAAGTTCATTACTAAGAGGACTTGACTTGTGATCATCATCATCAAGGAAACATGTGTCTTGGGTAATTCCGTCTAGTTCCCCATAAGATACCTACTTTTGGGGTTGTGCACTATCCTCCTTAGTATCAATTGTAGCATTCTTGACAGAATTCTCCACAACTCTAGATTTAGGTGGCAGTTCGGCATCTCTTAAATCTTCAACCAACTCTTCTTCTTCTACAATGATAGCGTCCTCTACTTGTTCCAGTATGAAGTTATGCTCTATGCTATCCACTGGAGTTTCTTGTGTCTTTTTCACAATGCATTCTTCATTAGATTACCCACATGAAGCCATGGGGGTCTGTTGAGTGTCTGAACATCTGAAAGATAATTGATTAATTGCTTGCTCCAGTTGATGAAGGGTTGCATTAAATTATTTTACTGATTCTTCAAGGCAAACCTATGATTCTGGGCTTGAGGGATATGGACATGGTGTATAGGGGAGTGGTGGTTCTTGGGAGTGATGAGCGGATAATTTATACGCTTTTTGGCATTGTTTTTAGTATGCTTTTACTATATTTTAGTTAGTTTTTAGTATATTTTTATTAGTTTTTAGTTAAAATTCACTTTTCTGGACTTTACTATGAGTTTGTGTGTTTTTCTGTGATTTCAGGTATTTTCTGGCTGAAATTGAGGGTCCTGAGCAAAAATCTGATTCAGAGGCTGAAAAGGACAGCAGATGCTGTTGGATTCTGACCTCCCTGTACTCGAAGTGGATTTTCTGGAGCTACAAAAGCCCAATTGGCGCGCGCTGAACGGCGTTGGAAAGTAGACATCCTGGGCTTTCCAGCAATGTATAATACTCCATACTTTGGCCGAGATTTGATGGCCCAAACCGGCGTTGTAAATCAGCATTAGAATTTCCAGCGTTTAACGCTGGAACTGGCATAAAAATTGGAGTTAAACGCCCAAACTGGCATGAAAGCTGGCGTTTAACTCCAGAAAAAGTCTCTACACATAAAAGCTTCAATGCTCAGCCCAAGCACACACCAA
>NC_029778.3:40899683-40901428 GCF_000817695.3 Arachis duranensis
GATTGAATGACTGTGACGTGCTTCAAACTTTAACCTGCTGGGCGTTAGTGACAGACGCAAAAGAGTGATTCTATTCCAGTAGGAGCGGGAACCAACTGGTGATTAGCCGTACTGTGACAGAGTGCGTGAGCATAGTTTTCACTGCGAGGATGGGAAGTAGCCACTGACAACGGTGACACCCTACATAGAGCTTGCCATGGAAGGAACCTGCGTGTGAGAAGAGGATTTCAAGGAAGAGTAGAAGTCAGAGGACAAAGCATCTCCAAAACTCCAACATATTCCCCAGTATTGCAAATCAAAGTAACATTGTTCCCTCTTTTATTTTTATAATCAAACCCAGTGATTTCACTTTTAATCCAAATAATTCTATTGACATCCTGACTAAGATTAATAAAATAAATATTGATTGCTTCAAACCAATAATCTCTGTGGATTCGACCCTTACTCACGTAAGGTATTACTTGGACGACCCAGTACACTTGCTGGTTAGTTGAACGAAATTGATCTTGGACCAGGCTCTATTATCATATTCTATAAAGAGATACAATTTCGTCCACCACCGGGGATTGTTCGAGTTTGGACAACTGACGGTCTATCTTGTTGCTTAGATTAGGACTGTTTTATTTTTGTTGGTTTAGAGTCTTTTATTTGATTTTAGTTTAATATTTTAAGTTTGGTGTCTTCCTTGTGTTTTCCTTTAAGTTTTCGAAAATTTGTGTTTGATTTTCTAAAAATTTTAAGTTTGGTGTCTTTTGTGCCTTTATTCACTTAAAAATTTTTCAAAAATTTGTTCTTGGTGTTCATCTTAACCTTCAAAGTGTTCTTGGTGTTCATCTTGACATTCAAAGTTTTCTTGTTTGTTCTCTTTGTTTTGATCTAAAATTTTTAAGTTTAGTGTCTTTTTGTTGTTTTTCTCTTTCCTCATTAAATTTTAAAAATCAAAAAATTATTCTTTCCTTATTTTACTCATAATTTTCAAAATTTTGCATTAATTTAGTCAAAGATTTTCAAAATCATATCTTTTTTTTGTAGTCAAGTCAAAATTCTAATTTCAAAAATTGATCTTTTCAAAATAATTTTCAATCATATCTTTTTAATTGCTAATTCCAAAATCTTTTTATTTAATTAATTAATTTAGTTTTTAATTTCTTTGATTTTATTTTCTTTTTGTTTTCGAAATTTTATTTTATTTTTCATTTATTTTATTTTGTTATTTTCGTCACTTTTAATTAAATAAAATAAAAAAATTTACTTTACTTGTGAATCCATATCATATTCCCTTTCTCCATCATGGACCTAAGTGGAATTAAGCAGTCCAGAAGGACACTGGGGTCATATGCTAACCCCATTACAGCTGCATATGGGAGTAGCATCTGTATACCTCCCATTAAAGCAAGCAGCTTTGAGCTAAATCCTCAACTCATTATCATGGTGTAGCAAAATTGCCGGTATTCCGGTCTTCCACAGGAAGAACCTACTGAGTTTCTGGCACAGTTCTTACAAATTACTGACACAGTACGTGATAAAGAGATAGATCAGGATGTTTACAGACTATTACTGTTTTCATTTGCTGTAAAAGATCAAGCTAAGAGGTGGTTGAACAACCAACCTACAGCAAGCATAAAGACATGGAAACAGTTATCAGACAAATTCCTGAATCAATTTTACCCTCCAAAAAGGATGACACAGCTAAGGCTGGACATCCAAGGCTTTAAGCAAGAGGATAATGAATCCCTTTATAATGT
>NC_029778.3:40901623-40902197 GCF_000817695.3 Arachis duranensis
GAGGCTCAAGAGCTTATAGATACTGTTGCTAGAAATCAATATTTGTACTCTAGCAATGAGTCCTCTACAAAAGAAGAAGTTATGGCAGTAGCCACTGATCCTAATCCTCAAGAACAGATGGTTGAGCTTAATCAACAATTACACCTGATCACAAAACAGTTAGCAGAATTTAAAGAGATGCTCCAAGAAACTAAAATTGCTAACAAGAATATAGAATCACAGTTAAATCAGGCAAAACAGCAGTTATCTAAACAGATAACAGAAGAATGCCAAGCAGTTCAACTGCGGAATGGAAAGACATTGAATAATACTGCTCAAAGTAGCAAAAAGCCAATAAAGGAACAATTGACAGAGGATAACCAAACCACTGTCCAAAATCCCTCTGAGGACAGTAAGGGCCCAGAGAGGAATACTCTTGGCGTTCAAACGCCAGAAAGGGGGGAAAAGCTGGCGTTAAACGCCCATTCCCTGCCCAGTTTTGGCGTTCAAACGCCAGAAAAGGGGGAAAACTTGGCGTTAAACGCCCATTCCTCACCCAATCCTGGCGTTCAAACGCCAATGGGGAATCAGACAC
>NC_029778.3:40902737-40903506 GCF_000817695.3 Arachis duranensis
ATTATTGACTCTTTGGTGGAGGAGGTCAATATGACTGAAAGTCTTGAATCAGAGCTAGATGACATCTTTAAAGATGTTCAGCCTGATCTGGAGGAACTAAAGGAAATAAAAGAAATTCTGAAAATTCCTCAGGAAGAAGATAAGCCTCCTAAACCAGAGCTCAAGCCACTACCACCATCCCTGAAATATGCATTTCTGGGAGAAGGTGACACTTTTCCAGTGATCATAAGCTCTGCTCTAAATCCACTGGAAGAGGAGGCACTAATTCAAGTGCTAAGGACACACAAGACAGCTCTTGGGTGGTCCATAAGTGATCTTAAGGGCATTAGCCCAGCAAGATGCATGCACAAGATCCTATTGGAGGATGATGCTAAGCCAGTGGTTCAACCACAGAGGCAGCTAAATCCAACCATGAAGGAGGTGGTGCAGAAAGAGGTCACTAAGTTACTAGAGGCTAGGATTATTTATCCTATTTCAGATAGCCCCTGGGTGAGCCCTGTTCACGTTGTCCCCTAGAAGGGAGGCATAACAGTGGTTCATAATGAAAAGAATGAAGTAGTTCCTACAAGAACAGTTACAGGGTGGCGCATGTGTATTGACTACAAAAGGCTCAATACAGTCACCAGAAAGGATCATTTTCCTTTACCATTCATAGACCAGATGCTAGAGAGACTAGCAGGTCATGAATACTACTGCTTTTTGGATGGCTATTCAGGTTACAACCAAATTACAGTAGATCCTCAGGACCAAGAGAAAACAGCATCCACAT
>NC_029778.3:40903859-40907067 GCF_000817695.3 Arachis duranensis
TAATTGAAAAATTACCACCACCTGCCAATGTTAAGGCAATCAGAAGCTTTTTGGGGCATGCAGGATTCTACAGAAGGTTTACAAAGGATTTTTCGAAAATTGCAAAACCTTTGAGCAACCTGCTAGCTGCTAACACACCATTTGTGTTTGACACACAGTGTCTGCAGGCATTTGAGACCCTGAAAGCCAAGCTGGTCACGGCACCAGTCATCTCTGCACCAGACTGTATATTACCGTTTGAACTAATGTGTGATGCTAGTGACCATACCATTGGTGCAATATTGGGACAAAGGCATGGTAAGCTTCTGCACGTCATTTATTATGGCAGCCGTATTCTAAATGATGCAGAGAAGAACTACACAACCACAAAAAAGGAATTGCTTGCAGTGGTTTATGCCATTGACAAATTTATATCTTATTTAGTAGGATCAAAAGTGATTGTGTACACTGACCATGCTGCTCTTAAATATCTACTCACAAAGCAGGATTCAAAACCCAGGCTCATAAGATGGGTGTTGCTTCTGCAAGAGTTTGATATAGAAATAAGAGACAGAAAAGGGACAGAGAATCAAGTAGCTGATCACCTGTCCCGGATAGAACCAGTAGCAGGAGCATCCCTCCCTCCTACTGAGATCTCTGAAACCTTTCTGGATGAGCAATTGTTTGCTATTTAGGAGACTCCGTGGCTTGCAGATAGTGCAAACTATAAGACTCAAGGTTCTCCTTCTGTAACCATGGAGAGGAAGCATGAAGAGCTTCTCTCAAAACAGAGTCAAACAAAACCCCCACATTCAAACTCTAAGTTTGGTGTTGGGAGGTTCCCACATGGCTCTGAGTATCTGTGAGGCTCCATGAGAGCCCACTGTCAAGCTATTGATATTAAAGAAGCGCTTGTTGGGAGGCAACCCAATGTTATATTTATCTATTCTCCTTTGTTATTTTACGTTTTCTATAGGTTGATGATCATGGGAAGTCACAAAAACAATTGAAAAAGCAAAAACAGAATGAAAAATAGAAAGAAAAACAGCACACCCTGGAGGAAAAGCTTGCTGGCGTTTAAACGCCAGTAAGGGCAGCAAATGGGCGTTTAACGCCCAGTCTGGCACCATTCTGGGCGTTTAACGCCAGAAAGGGGCACCAGACTGGCGTTTAACACCAGGAATGGGCACCAAGCTGGCGTTAAATGCCAGAAATGGGCACCAGCCCGGCGTTTAACGCCAGGATTGGCAGAAGGAGCATTTTTGCTCGCCACTTGGTGCAGGGGTGAATTATCCTTGACACCTCAGGATCTGTGGACCCCACAGGATCCCCACCACTCTCTCTCTTCTTCACCCATTCACCAATCATCTCAATACCTCTTTCCCAAAAAAAAACCCTTCACCTATCAAATCCCACCATTCTCTTCATCACTCACATCCATCCTTCATAAAACCCCACCTACCATACCCCTCTCTCCACCCCTATATAAACCCATCTTCACCCCCTCATTTTCACACATCATACACACTACTTCTCCATCTCCTCCATTTTCGTCTTCTTCTACTCCTTTCTTTCTTCTTTTGCTCGAGGACGAGCAAACCTTCTAAGTATGGTGTGGTAAAAGCATTGTTTTTGTTTTTCCATAACCATTTATGGCATCTAAGGCCGGAGAAACCTCTAGAAAGAGGAAAAGGAAGGCAAAAGCTTCCACCTCCGAGTCATGGGAGATGGAGAGATTCATCTCAAAAGCTCATCACTAAGAAAAGGATGGAGCAATCAAGAGCTTGAGCAAATTCCTCATCATGAAATCCCTGAGATGCCTCAAGGGATGCACTTTCCTCCACAAAACTATTAGGAGCAAATCAACACCTCCCTAGGAGAATTGAGTTCCAAAATGGGACAACTAAGGGTGGATCACCAAGAACATTCCATCCTCCTCCATGAAATTAAAGAAGATCAAAGAATCATGAGAGAGGAGCAACAAAGGTAAGGAAGAGACATTGAGGAGCAAAAGCACTCCATAGGATCTTCAAGAAGGAGAACTAGCCGTCATCACTAAGGTGGACCCGTTCCTTAATTTCCTTGTTCTTATTATTATGTTTTTCGATTTCTATGCTTGATGTTCTAACTATGCTTGTGTCTTCACTACATGATCATTAGTATCTTAGTGTCTATGCCTTAAAGCTATGAATGTCCTATGAATCCATCACCTCTCTTAAATGAAAAATGCTTTAATCACAAAAGAACAAGAAGTACAGGATTTCGAATTTTTATCCTTGAAACTAGTTGAATTAGTTTGATGTGGTGACAATGATTTTTGTTTTTCCGAATGAATGCTTGAACAGTGCATATGTCTTTTGAATTTGTTGTTTTGAGAATGTTAAAATTGTTGGCTCTTGAAAGAATGATGGGAAAGGAGAATTGTTATTGAGGATCTGAAAAATCATCAAATTGATTCTTGAAGCAAGAAAAAGTAGTGAATACAAAAAAAAACGAAAAAAAAAACAAAAAGCCATGGGGGTCTGTTGAGTGTCTGAACATCTGAAAGATAATTGATTAATTGCTTGCTCCAGTTGATGAAGGGTTGCATTAAATTATTTTACTGATTCTTCGAGGCAAACCTATGATTCTGGGCTTGATGGATATGGACATGGTGTATAGGAGAGTGGTGGTTCTTGGGAGTAATTGGATTGGCGTTGGGGTGGATAAGGATCATGTGGTAGTGAATGGTGAAAAGAAGCTTTTGAGTGTGGTGGTTCAAAGTTATGTCGAGAGGATGGTCTCTGAGCACAGGGTGGGGCTTGTTGGTAGTTACAAAGCGGTCCACCAAATCTATCAGCTTGGTATGCATTGTAGAATGGTCTCTGTCCATGATATGTGTTTTTCTGTGATTTCAGGTATTTTCTGGCTGAAATTGAGGGTCCTGAGCAAAAATCTGATTCAGAGGCTGAAAAAGACGGCAGATGCTGTTGGATTCTGACCTCCCTACACTCAAAGTGGATTTTCTGGAGCTACAGAAGCCCAATTGGCCCGCTCTCAACGGCGTTGGAAAGTATACATCCTGGGCTTTCCAGCAATGTATAATACTCCATACTTTGCTCGATTTGATGGCCCAAACCGGCGTTGTAAATCAGCATTAGAATTTCCAGCGTTTAACGCTGGAACTGGCATAAAAATTGGAGTTAAACACCCAAACTGGCATGAAAGCTGGCGTTTAACTCTAGAAAAT
>NC_029778.3:40907115-40955984 GCF_000817695.3 Arachis duranensis
CTATGAACGTGTGCCTGACAACCACCTCCGTTCTACCTTAGATTGAGTAGATATCTCTTGGATTCTTTAATCAGAATCTTCGTGGTATAAGCTAGAATTGATGGCGGCATTCAAGAGAATCCGGAAGGTCTAAACCTTGTCTGTGGTATTCTGAGTAGGATTCAAGGATTGAATGACTGTGACGAGCTTCAAACTCCTGAGGGTTGGGCGTTAGTGACAGACGCAAAATAATCACTGGATTCTATTCCAACCCGATTGAGAACCGACAGATGATTAGCCGTGCTGTGACAGAGTGCGTTGAACATTTTCACTGAGAGGATGGGAGGTAGCCATTGACAACGGTGAAACCCTACATACAGCTTGCCATGGAAGGAGCCTGCGTGCTTGAAGAAGAAGACAGTAGGAAAGCGGAGATTCAGAAGATGGAGCATCTCCAAAACCTCAACCTGTTTCCCCATTACTGCAAAACAAGTATTCACTTCATGTTCTTTTGCTTTTTACAATCAACCCTGATAATTATTGATATCCTGACTAAGAGTTACAAGATAACCATAGCTTGCTTCAAGCTGACAATCTCCGTGGGATCGACCCTTACTTACGTAAGGTATTACTTGGACGACCCAGTGCACTTGCTGGTTAGTTGTGCGGAATTGCAAAAGTGTGATTGCAATTTCGTGCACCAGGGAGTGATTGGATTGGCATTGGGGTGGATAAGGACCATGTGGTAGTGAATGGTGAAAAGAAGCTTGTGAGTGTGGTGGTTCGAAGTTATGTCGAGAGGATGGTCTCTGAGCACAGGTGGGGCTTGTTGGTTGTTACACGGCGGTCCACCAAATCTATCAGTTGGGCATGCATTGTAAAATGGTCTTTGTCCATGATATCTAGGATGATGTTGTTGCCTAAAGGGTTGATCGGATCCTTATGGCTCCATCCATCTTTGATTGCTTAGACCTTGATGTATAGTCCTGTTATAGCTTCCATTCCTTGTAACAAAATCAGAACCAAACCCAAAGCCACACAACTTCCAGAATCTCAACTAAGGGAGGTTACATCTCACATACCAACCCAAAGTGTATTGATCAAAAAAATCATGAAAGGATAACTCTAAACTGAATTATATGGATTCTTTCTCAAGTTCACCATATAATTCATGTAGATTCAACCCTTCTCTCGAATGTAATTAAATCTGTGAAGAACAAGAGTTTCTACTTGGATGAACCACTTGAATTGAGAAGGAAAAGAATATTTGTCAACCCATTCAAATAAACAGAGCTCCTCCCCCTAATGAAAGTGGGGTTTAGTGAAAAATAGCTCTAAATTCAACAACAAATGCAAAAATAGACATTCCAATTAAGTAGAGAAGAAAATGAAGAGTGAAGAAGAAGTTATTAGAAAACTGAAATTCCAAATTGCTTTTGAAAGTAACTTTTACAAAATCTAAGTGTACAAAATCTAAGTGTAAGAGTAAAAGTATCTAAAAGTCTCTAAAAAAATAAAAAATAAAAAAAGTAAAAAAAATAAAAATCTAAGTGTAAAAAGTTCAGAAGTCTCCTTAAAGTACAAAACTCTACTCTATTTATACTACTCCTACAACTCATTTGGAGATCTTCAATTGGGTTAGCAATGTGGGCTTTACCCTTGTTGAATTCTTGGTCCAATGGAGGAAGTATTCCCCTTTGAAGAGAGTAAAGAGAGCAGAGCAAGTTTTCATCAATCCTGGCCCAGTCAGCGTTACTGGAAAACACGCCTGCTTTATGCACGTTGACAACGTGCTCAAGAATTTTTTGGGCTGGGAGCTTGGTGCTTGGGCATTGCCAAACACTTGGCCCTTTCTGCCTTTTTGAACTCAGTTTTGATGCCCAAAGTTGCCTCTGGTTTGAGCTTCAATTTTGTGCTTCACTATAGACTATTATATATGGTTGGAAAGCTCTGAATGTCAGCTTTCCAACGCAACTAGAAGAACCTAAATTGGATCTTTGTAGCTCATGTTATGCTCTATTGAAGAAGGCAAGGTCAGGCTGCCTGGGCGTTTTTGGTGAACACGCCCGTGACAATGCCCTTAGTTTCTGAGGCTCTAAATGAAGCAAGCTTTTGAAGCTTCAAATGAATGCCAACCCCATACTATGATATATGGTTGAAAAGCTCTGGATGTCTACTTTCCGATTCCGTTGAGAGTACACCATTTGAAGCTCTAAAGCTCAAGATATACTCCATGGAAGGTGAAGAAGTCAGCTGGCCTTACTACAGGTTGATTCCATGTTCTTCTATGTACTTTCGGGGCAAGTTTCCTCCATCAAATTTAGTGTCCACCATGTAGTGTCATATATGTTTGGAAAGCTCTTGATTCCTACTTTCCAATGGCACTAGAATCACCTCATTTGGAGTTTTTTAGCTCAAGATGTACTCCATTGAAGAGGGTAAGGTCAGGCTACCAATTTTACATGGGCGTTGTTGCCCACGTTACTATCAAACACGCCAGCAACAACGTGCAATCCTTCTTTTCTAGTAACTTCCTGGTGTTGTTGCCCACGTTGTTGCTAGACACGCCAGTGACAATGCCCATTCTTGGAAACTTGGCTTGTTGGGCGTTGCTGCCCATGTTGTTGCTGGACACGCTAGTGACAACGTGCATGCATCCACTCTCAATTTCATTTCCTTATTTTTGGGGCTTAAAGATGACTCTAATTTGAGCTTCAATTTCATGCTAAATTATGAACTATTGTATATCATTGGAAATAAGCTCTAGATGTCAGCTTTCTAACACAACTGGAAGCATGTCAATTGGATCTCTGTGGTTCAAGTTATGCATCCTTGAAAAAGATAAGGTTAAGCTGCCAACTCTGCTAGATACACACTAGCACGTTGCCAACTTGGTTTCCAAGTTGCCAACGTGCTGCTCTTCCTGGCTGCACCTAAATGGGCATTGCCAACTTGGTTTCCAAGTTGCTAACTTGTTGTTTCTCCTTTCTCCAAGATTTCCTTGCTCCATTGTCTTCTTGTTTCATTACCTAACATAAACCAAATAATTTTCCTCAAAGTTTTGCCATCTTATGCATTAATTTTCAAGGGAATCATTCACATCAACTTGCATATAAGCTTCTTAAATCATTTGCATAGATTATGCCAGATTTCACTTAGTTCTTGGTTCATGAATGTATGGAGGAAAAGTTCACAAAAGTGCTTGTTTATTTCAAAAAAAAAGTGAATGAAACTAAGCTAAAACTAACTAAACCAACAAGCTAATATAGCAAATATGCGAACGCATCAGAGGCTCCATTGACACCCACTCTCAGCTTGACGATACTGCACATGGTACTTCACCGGTCCGATTCGATCACCCGGTACTCCACACTCCTGCAAATACTGTAGTTCTTCACACCCTGAAGCACTACCTCTCGACTTTTGAACCTGTGGCTGACCTGAAACTCTACACCGCTGTCTAGGTTGTAATCCTCTTCACCCGTGTCAGAAAACGGAGTCCTCTCATGCATGGCGTCCAGATTCAGACTGTGATAGTGACTTGGCACTGTCGATAGTATCGAAATCGGGTAAGGTGGCTGCAGAACATGGCGTGCCACAGTCTGGCCAGGTGTCTCTGGAACAAACTCATCCTCATCCCCACCATCGGACGAATCACTGTCCGCACTATCCACCACATAATCCTTGTCCAACTCCTCCTCACCCTCCTCTACCTCATCCACTGGAATGACGAGATGAATGGGCGATAGTGTGAGAGGTCAATCGTCTTGTACAAAGGTCGAGTGTACGGAACCACCACCACCACTATGTCCCACCGTAACGGAAATCTCCATTACCTGCTCCACCATGATTCTCCCATGGATGTCGAACATCAGTCGCACATGCTCGTCCCCTTGAAGTTGGAATAGCCGAAACCGAAAGATTTTGTTACCCATGGGTGCCAGCAACCTATACGCCACCCTTCCGATCTCCCTCACTTCTGTACCACCAAACTTGCTCAATATCAAACTCTTCAAATTCGACAACGTATTCACACGCTGAGTGCGAAACAATATCGGATTCTCACACTCAAATGTCACCCTATTGTCGCCATTTCTCATACGACAGTTGAGATAAATAAGTACAACTATGTATGGACTACTACTGGACATTAATGCCTTGTTTTTGTGAGAAAAACCAGGCAGGAAAAGGATGAAAAATATTTGTGGAGAATACCAAGGGTTACACATCCTTTTATAGCTGCTGCCACTTTATCTTCTATCTATCTCGTTTACACTGTAAACGAGATGAGCATTTCATGTATCTCGTTTACAGTGTAAAGATATATATATATAAATTTTGGTAATTATCACATTTATTTTATTTATTAAAAAAAATCCCTCCCAGTACTGGATAGATTTAAACTGATATAGGCAATTTTAATGCTGGTAAGCGTTTTTCTGTGATTGACTATATTTTTCTCTCAATTTTATTTTCTAAATTAAATTCTCAACAACATTTCCTAAATTATAAATATTAAATTCATACCATTTTTGCTATTATTTAATTCATTTATTAATCATTTACCTGAGTTTTATATCCTACCCACCTTAATAAAAATTTTGCCTTCAAAATTTCAATCACTAAAAGGAAATAGGTGGGAATAGTGCTTCTTTACCTCAACTCCTAATTCCTCAATTCTCTACTGACCTTTGGATGCAGCAAATTGTAAATTCAAATCAATTACGTTCACATATACTAACAACACATCCTAAACCATATTTCTTTCACATCATAACAGTCCTAAGGCCATCAAGTCACCACGTACTTGTCATCATCAGGTTCCAACCATCGAGGTATCAATGCAATGCTTTTAATTTTATATTCAAGAATCATAAATTCCATTGTTTAAAGAGTAACTTCTCCAAATCACATTCGGCGAGGTCCAAGGATTATAACAGAGGTTTCAAATTCAATTTTAGGTTCAATCATAGGGATCTTTCTAGTTTCATCTCAATATCTATATTCGAATCTTGGAACTTAAAGGCTATATACTTTTTTACCATATTGAGAGTCCAACCCACTTTCACTGCGTCACTTGTAACACTTTACCACACAGAGTTTTATGCCTAGGATGTAAATCAAAGGTGGTGAAGCGTTATGACCTCCAAAAATAAAATACGTACATAGATATATGTGAAGAATAGTTTAACTAGGACTCTTGAAGAAAAAAGTCATGTGAAACCAAGACCAGACAAGAACGTCATACTCGAAAAGTGTAAAGCATAGAAGAAACAGATAACAGCGTATAAAAGTATAAGATATATATGATATAGAGTGCCAAAGATACAAATAGCAAGCTCCAGACTCGACCTGCTAAGCAAAAGCCGGCCAGAGTATATATATATATATAACCCAACCATACCCAAAAGATAGAATACAAATCTTAATTCTCCAAAGTCAACCTCTAAGAGGGACAAAATATTTTTTATACAAAATCGAAGAAAGTACACATATATAACTAAATACATAATATAAAAAGCCCAAAAGATAAATCTTTGCTTCCAAGAAAGCAAATCCAGCACACTCAACGAGGTGCGACACGTCCTGCATATGAAAAACAATAAACACGTATGGAATGAGAATTGAGAGTTCTTAGCATGGTAGAGGTACCCCACAAAGATAACATATAAGGCCTCGAGAAAGCCAGAGGTATTCCTAGAACTCCGATACTCATATTTAACTTAAAGATCGTACTAAACCAAAAATGTGGTACTTTATCTAAGGGATTCTATTTCTAATCTAACTCTTCACCTTCTATCGACCCAAACCTCCTAATCACTGATGAAACTACCCTCAGTATCACCTCTGCCAGCATGAGGGATCTCTCAGTTGCAAAGACATACAAAGCATACAAGTAATGCACAATTAAAGAAATAGATACAACATGTAAATCATGTAGCATATAGACATATATAAGCAATTAGGCAAACCAAAGTAATGGATATTCAAACAAATCCTACAAATACATATGATACATGTCTGTCCTATGTCCAATGATATCATCTGTCAGTTATCCAGCCAAATCTGACATGTCTAGTAGCGAACCCTGTACAGGCCCAGTGACGCAAAGCTCAAAGCATATGATATATATAAATAATCAATCATCCATCGCACGACTAGATCAAAGGAATCTCAAATCTCAACTTGGAACCTGTGGGGCGAGTCACTGTATTTGTCCATGGAGACTAAGATCAATCATAAATACCATCCTAGAGCAAGTGGGGCGACCACTGCATCTACCCAAGAAGCTCAAAATCACTTCAACCTGGAGCAAGTTGGGCGAACCACACCCTTGCCTTTACCGATGGAGCTTAAATCATCTCATCTCGGAGCAAATGAGGCAAACCGCACCTTTGCATCTATCTAGAGAATCTCAACTAACCAACTTGAAGCAAGTGGGACGAATCACAACCCTTGCGTCTACCCAGGAGGTACATTCTCATATGTCCAGGAGGAACAAAGGAGGGGATCATAACCTCCCACTATCTCGCTAGAGGCAATTTTACAATACTAGGAGAAACAAAGAAGGGGATCCTCACCTTACACCGTATGTTCTCTCTATTTATGTATTTTTTGTATTATTTGTATGTGTTTGAACAACTGAGAGATCCTTTATGCTGGCGGTGATGATGCTAAGGGTTGTTATTGATGCGATGTATTTATTATAATTGATTATGAAAATGAGTTTGATTGATAATTGAGTTGCCTGGTACACGCAAGGGTTGTGGTTTTGTCCCACTTGCTCCAGGTTGATATTTTAGCTCCTTGGGTAAATGCAAGGGTTGTGGTTCGCCCCACTGACTCCGAGTTGAGATTGAACTCCCTGAGTAGATGCAAGAGTTGTGACTTGTCCCACTTGCTCCGAATTGAGACTAACATTAAGAATAAATCGATACTATTGGGATTGAATTTTGATATAGAATTACTTAATTTGGACAGTTGTAACATAGAGAGAAAGGATGACTGGTTATGACTGATGACTTTTACTGAATAGAGTTGAGAATTTAAAATTCCTAATTTAGTTGAGATTTAGTCTGATTTCCATGTTTAGATTTAGAAAGGACCCTAGGTTTGAACCTTGAATGATTGGAGTTTAAAATTGTCTAGCAAATTCATATCTTTTTACATAGTCTCTATTTAGAATTATTACCCTATTGGAAATCTTCGGGTTCTCACCCGTTGTCGGATCTTGTTTTTCAGATACAAGACATGGCGCACCTCGTTGAGCATGCCGAACTCTCTATGAAAAGTGAAGACTCCTTTATATTTTGTACTTTGTGGTTATTATATTTATATTCTCCACTTTTGAATATATACTTGTATATTCCTCTTAGAGGTTGATTATGGAGAAATATGTTGTATTATACTCTCTAACCGTTCTTGTCTTCGCGGGGGCGTGACTAGTATTTGCTATGTATTTCTTTTGAACTCTTGTATATATTTCTTTTGTTTCTGTGTATCGAAACTTTATAGCGTCGACGTTTGCGAGTGCGATGCGGTTGTTGTTCTGTCATCATTCTTCCGATGTTCTTAGATATATCATTATTTTTCAAATATTATGTACTTTTTCGATTTTAGGGGTCGTAGTACTTCGCCACATTTAATTTACAACTATAGCGTAAGATTTTGTGTGGTAGAATATTACAAAATTTACTATTATTTTATTTAATTTAATAAATTTTCTAAGAATAATGTATCGTTCATTTTATTTAAGTTTTTTTTATAAAATTATCTCAATATTATTATCCTGTTAATTCTATTAATATATTACTAATACAGAACAATATTAAGACGATTGTAAACCATTAAAGAGTTAAATAGGATGATTTTTAACGGAGAAATGTTACGGACAAAAATGTTTTACTCTAAAACAAATAAATAAAAATAATTAATCCAAAAAAAAAAAAAATAAATAAAAATAAAAAATAAAAAAATGGTTTAACAAAAGGAAGACGGGAGTGAAAACTCAAAACGTGATGCTTCAACAGTGCCCAAGTTTCTTGTTTGAGATTCTTACAGACTACAGGCTACAGCCACCACTATATCACTGGAATATTTGAGAGAATCAGAGAAGACCCAAATCATGATCTTCGTTGATGGGCTTCCATTCTCTCCTCGTTATTCTTCAACATCTCAGGTACACGATTTCACTCGCATCCTCTTTTCCACTTACCCTTTTTGCCTAAGAAACTGAAAAGCCACTACAACTTTTTATTTTCCTTTTATTTTTGGATATATGTCATTTATTAGAATGTGATCAGCAAATGTTTCAACATCTTAGCACAAAGGACAGAAGAAAAAACAAAGGAAGTAAAATTGAGGTGTGGGGATCAGGACTCAGGAGAGATATATGGCTTTTGGTTGTTTTCCCATTTCTCTATTCGTGTTTATGAACTGAAATGTAGGATACATAAGTAATGCTAACATATTCTAACAACTAGAAGGCAAGTTATTATTTCACAAGCAATGTATTCAATGAATGTCTCTATTTTTCATCCAGGAACAAAATGAAAAAAAGAAAAGAAAAGAAAAGAAAGCGATGCATGATCCTGTGAGTTCTTGATGCAGGCAATATAAAACTTAGATAAAAGAAAAAAAAATGAATCTCAGGGAACCTAAAGGATCCAATGGACTCACGGCAAGGCTAGGAATAAAAGAGACAAGAACTTGATTTGATAAACACTCAACCAGAATTCGAGAGAAAATGAGATAGAGGAAAATTGATATCATTCATGGTTGATAAATTGGAAAGCTACCCTTTACAAGTGGACAACACTCACAGAAAATAAGAAATAACCAAAACAAAAGTATATTGGAAGAAATTAAAAGATAAACAACTCTGCATCAATTCTTGCTTGCATGATTGTAAATTATGGGGTTTGTCATGCCGTTTTAAAAATATAAGTTTAGAATCATGTGATTCGTATACTTAAGGTCTGACATTCTTGCTAATTGACAGGGAAAGGATATTCTACTTGCTCTGTTGGAAAATCCCATTTTGGTATCAGCCTCGAACTCTTTCAAAGCTATCCCCGAGAGGAAGTTCTCAGTGTCTGAAGACTCTACTCTAGAAAGATCAAAATGGGTTTATATATTCCAAAGAGAATATGCTACTGTTGACCCTGCAGTTGTTGAGGTATGTGATACTGTTTACCCATCACGAGTTTCATACATACATGTCCACATTCTTTTCTATCCGCACCAAAGAATGCACCTCTCTTTGTCAGTTTGTTGCACCTGTCAAATTGAAGCCATTGTTTTAAGTATTTGAAATACTTCTCTCTCCTGTCCACTAGTTGTACATCTCTAAGCAATACTTGCTGAATTTTTTTTTAACGAACCTCTGCTCTCAATTTTGTGACATACATGCACACGCACACGCACACGCACACACAGCTTCATAAGATACTCATTCTAGTGAAAAATTCTAGTGCTTGGTAATTCGTTTCCTAAGGTTACTCTACCTTTAAAACTCTGCTCTCCTTAGAGGTAGGTAATAGCTCCCATATCAACCTTTAGAAGGGCCATTTGACGAGCGATTCCTCCTATTATTCAGTCTTTCAATGCCTTTATCATTTATCTTCTCTCCACAATAATCCAACCTAGAGCTTTTATGTTGTACAGATTTAATAACCTTGAACCCATCACATTGTCTTCTTCAAATGAAATATCTTGGTATCTTGGTCTCGAGTCCTCTGGTTTTTTCTTTTTTCTTTTTTCTTTTTTTAATTCCCAACTCACACTTTGAAAAGGATTCTTCTTGACCTTGATAAACCTATGTGCGTCATGTGTAATGCTAGCTCAGTGTTAGCTGCCCATTTGTTTTTGCACTGTTCTATGGCTAATTATCATGCAATTCACTTTTTGGTATTATTTATTTAATGAATGTTGGTTCATCCGAAGTTTTCATTGATTTGATTTGTTGGCTCTAGAAGAAGAAAGGATGCCAAATATTTATTGGAGTGCGCTGTTTCTGACACTGTTTGGTGTATTAACACTCACATGTCTAATGTAAGGATTTTGGGCAATCAAATTTTGTAGGAAAGGATTAGACGTCTTGCATCTTCTTGGTGCAAGACACATGGTCTGTTAAGAGGGATATCTGTCTGTGATATGCAGCGAGATTGAAGAGTTTTGCTCTATTTATTTATTTTTTGGCATATCCCTTTCTTGTACTAAGGATATCTTATTCTTCAATTTCTATGAAATATAGTGCCATTTTAAATGAAATTGATTCTTTTGTTTCTAAAAAATGTGGTAGTTAGTAGATCCAGGAGTATGGTTGCCAATTTGTCTTTCAATTGCTTATGCTGCTGAGTTTTACATTTATTACTGTTGTCGTCGTTGTTTAACTTACTGTTTGTTGAATTTATTTCCTCCTATTCCTGTAAACCTAGTTTGTTGGCACTGATGAAGCAACAACTTGTGTTGGCCTTGTTATTCGGAACCGAAGGAATGGAATGTAAGGAGTAAGGATTGGTTAATTTATAGATGATAAATCCACTGCATATCAAGTTCAACGTATACTCGTTCTCCATGATTTTAATTTATGTTGGTATATCTTAATTCAACACTGCAGGACATCAGTTGCTCATATGGATTCACCAAAAATTGTAGAAATGGGCCTCTCTCAAATGCTATCACAACTAGTTGATGGCTTGGACACTGAGTTCGATGTATGTTTCCTTATCTTGATTTCTAATTTCGATGGTGAATTATACCATGTCATCTATCTGAGTCAGAAAACATGATTTGAATATAGGTGCATATAATTGGTGGTTTTGAAGAAGTTTCTCTGCAGGTGTGAATGGGCCTCACCCTTTGTTAGTGAATTTTTATGATGTACTTTTCCACCAGAAACACAAGAATTGAAGCTGTCTATTGAACTTTTTGTACAGCATGCCAAGGCTAGCACTGAATCAGAAGCCCAAGCAGAATTCGGTGATCATTCCTTTCCTTTATGCACAAAAATTGTTCAGACTTTATGGGCAAGAGAGGAGAAGTTTCACATTCGGACCATTTGTGTTCTTGGACATAATACCAGAAGGGATTCCAATGGAAATGCTTACCCGTTGTTCAATGGATTTGTGGTCAACTCCTGATTTTAATTCTTCTTTTGGCGTCTACTTCACTAATGATATGTGATAACTGCTAAGTTGATAACCCTCTTATTTAGCTTCATATAACTATTTGCATAAAGCATATGGAGCTGGTTATTCTCCGCCAGCTTTACATACATGCATGTGTACTGTTATCATCAATCATCAATAGTAATATTTTTTTTGTGATTTTAAAATTCCAGATAATATAAAGAGGCCTAATATTTTCAAAAGATTGATACTACTCATTCATACTTTTTTTCTCTTCAGTTGGATAAAAACAATCTTGACAATTTAAAAATGCATGATAACATTGGTTAAAACTTCAGTGGTACAACTACTTAAATGCATTGGCTAGCTGCTGAGGTTGTTACTAATGATGGGATCCGCGGACTCTTTTGTTGGGCGAGACAATTTTTTATTCACACTAGCATAGTATAAATACTTCTTATAGTAACACGAGTAATTTTTTTTAGTTATAATGATGTGGTGATTGTGGTCTATTCTTTTGAAACAGTTACTTGTATACTCAAAACATGAAGTGCCTGTTTGTTTCATGTCCTCAGCTGGAGAAAATGTGAATTCCCACTCAATTTTACACAAAGATCCTCTCACATAGATTTCCACCTGTGTCTGGGAAATCATGCTTCTCCATGTCCATTGTAAACCAAAAGTATGTGATTCTAACTTCTTGACTCCTATGCACCATTTCAGGTTGAGACTACTTCAGGAAATATCATCCCTGCAAGTTTTCATACAAGTACCAGATGCCCAGATGAAATTGTCAGAAGAATACGAGTGTCTGCTTCTTATGAAGATACCAGTTGGAATGGGAAGTTAATAGAGACATATGATACTGCAACTGACCAGTTTCAAATTGCTCCTTGCAGATGGTAACTTGGAATTTTTGTGAAAAGCCATGCTAGTTGGTGAAAATCCTTTCCTTTAATGACATTGTTTGATAACCCCTCTAATGCGACAAGGTTTTGTTGTTATTAGTATATGATTGCTGATGCTTCTCCTTCTCATGATTTTAGGACTCATCGCCAGTACTATGCTGCTTTGTCGCTTCTGCATTATACAGATTCAGAAATTCTTTCAATATGCTCCACCTCACCTACCGCCGAGGGCTCAGATTTTGTGGACAATTTGAAGAGGTAAAACTTATGGTTGATCTTGATTTTTAAATGTTGTTGAAAACTTCCAAATATTTATTTGTTAAATGGAAATACCAATAAATTTTGGTCTTCAGAATTATGATAAAAATAATCGAGTTAACTAGCTCATAAATCTTGGATAAACCAATTTGAAGATATTGATATAGAGAATAAGAAAGTGCAATAAAATACCCGATAGAAAGTATGTGGAAGAAGATACACGTTCCCAAAATTCTCAAAGCATACTAAACAACTGAGTTCTTCACTTATCAATAGAAGCCAGAAAGGGATGGTATTGCTTTGATTTCATAAGAGATGTTGAGAGAGACAAAAGGAGCAGTTGAATCAATTTAGTGTAATGGAAAATGCTTAGGCTCTTAGATTGAGTGCTTGAGTTCTTTGCTGCGAATATATTAATATAAAGTATATTTTTTATTCTTAATATTTTTCAAAAATTTAAAAAATAGTCCTCATATTTAATTTGATTTAATTTTGTCCCTAATATTTAAATGTGTAAACTGTAAAGTATAATTTGTCCCTGACCACAAGTAACTGGCACCTAGTTGTAAGCATTATTGCTAAAAATTGATTTTAAACTTCCTGAAAATTTAGTTGGGATTCATTTGATATAAATAAAAAATTTTTGGGACAAAATTAAAACAAAATAAAATTGTGGTATTTTTGAAACTTTGACAAACTTAACAGACAAATAATATATTTTATCCTATTTAAATTTAGTTTCAATTCTATCCTTATTGTTACCAATTTCTTTTTCAGATTTTATCGTTCTATACATATAATCACCACCACCATTACCATCATGCCATTGTTTTCCCTCCATCATCATCAACACACCTCACTCGACCACCACCACCCAACAGCCACCACTGCCACCACCATTCGAATCTCAGTCCCACGAGGCCACAACTATTACAACCCCACTTCAGCCCATTGCTACCACCTTCCACCACCCTGCAATCATCGCAACCTCGCTCAGAACCCCAACTACATCCTAGTATCCTGACTACCATCCTACCCAATGACAGATTTAGAAAATTTTGGTAGTTGAAGCCAAAATTATATAGTAGATAAAATTTATTTTTAGCATAATATATTTGCTATTTGAAATTGAATATATATATATATATCCCCCCTAAATTTGAGAATGTATATGAAAAGTATATTTTAAATGATGAAAAATTAATTTATGATTTTTTCTTTTTATTTTCAATATGATTAAATGTCAATCTTAACAGTTTTGTTAGGAAATTATTGTTATTATTTTTTATTTTTATCAATAATCAGCTAACTAACTAATGAACAAGCAAGACTTAAGAGTTTGAATTGATATATAGGAAGAGAAAGAAAACTGAAAGAAAAAAATATATTGGTTAAAAAATAGTTTCTAAGTTTTTCACTTTTCCCCCTTTTTGTATATATCTATTTAAATTATTATTCATGTATTCTTTATTTTCTACTCGATTACGGAGTTCATTTGTTACAATATTTGCGGTTTAAACATTTTTGACCAAACCGTTTCTACAAACGAGACGATTTAAATGCCGAAGAATTATAATTCAAATGACGTAGTCTCCCCATCCTCACTTAGAAGACTCAGGTTCGAGTCTCACTCCTAACTTTGAAAAAGACAAGACCATTTAAATGTTAAAATAAACAAATCTTGCAAAGAATATTAGTAGATACATAATATTTATCTCAAATAATTTAAAAAAAAACATTAAAAATTTCATTTATATTTAAAGTTAAGTTTCAATTTAGTATTTACCTGGTTATATCACAAAGTTCATTATCACTATTTATCTTTTATATTGAATTTATTTATTTATTTATTATGTTTTTAATCTCAAATTTAACAAAATAATTATTGTAAGTTTTATATTTTAACTTAAAATCCAAAAAAATAATTTATTGGGAAACAAACACAAGAGATATAATTTTTAGAGAAAATTACACTCCCCTTCTTTGAGAGATGCTAAAATGATACTCTTCTATTCTCTATTTGTAAAATGTACACTCCTTTCTCTTATAACTTTTAAAAAACTTCCTCTTTAATCCATTTTAAATTTGAATAAAGTATAGTTTTTGTTCCCAACGTTTGGGGTAAGTTTCAAAGTTGTCCCTAACGTTTCAATCGTTCTATTTAAGTCTCTAATGTTTCAAAATTGACTCAATGTTGTTCTGCCGTTAGGGATCCATTAACAGAATTGACGGCGGGACAAAATTGAGACAATTTTGAAACATTAGGAACTTAAATAGGACGAAAACGTTAGAGACAAAAAATTTAAAATGGATTAAAAATGAGGGTTTTTTAAAAGTTATAAGTGAAATGAATGTATATTTTACAAATTGAGGAGAGAGTAGTGTCATTTTAACATCTTTCAATCAGGGAAGTGGAATTTTCTCTAATTTTTATTTTTATAGGTCCTTGCCTATATCCTATACCTACCTTATGATAATGTTTTCATCGTTTCTAGCACATTGTTTGGATTTCTCTTGTTTGTAATATTCCGAGAGATATCAATCTAACTTACCATTTTCAGGCAGTGGAATTATTTGATTGCGCATCCATACTGGACAGACACCTTTCCGGAGAAGCAGCCTCGCGTTTTTAAGAGAACTACCGATGGAAGGTGGAGAAGATGTTGACAAAATTCTAAGGTTGCTTGATGTGGTATATGCATATCAACAATTACACTGAAATGTTACCCTAAGTTTCATTTATCTCCCTAGCAAATGAGTTGCCAAATAGCAAGATGTCAACGAATACACGGTTAAAATTTATCTTGGGAAAATATCTCTGGGAAAAAACCCTTGGACCATGTTTGAGCTCTTAGAAATGGTATAGGATGTGTGGTTCATCAGTATTTTCACATTCTTAGGATTATGAACTTGGGAATGTTAGCTTTAAGTCCTTTCTTGCTTTTAAAAATTTTCAAAGAAAAAAATAGTAAAAAATAATAAAAATTTGTTTTCTATCGCTTTATTTTTTATTTTTTAAAATTAGGGAGAGATTTTTGTTGTTGTCTGGTTTGCAATATAAAAAGACATTCCTAGGAATGAAAATATTTCCCGAACCACGCACCTCAAGTAGCGTTTTAATGTTATCTTGAATGTTTATTAGAGGAGAAAAAGTAGAGAATATTCCGTGTAACTAGGCAAGTTCTTAAATACACACATTATGGACAGGATATCAATAATAATCTAAATGTTAAGAGTGATCATCCTGACTAGTGGATTTCAAAAGAAAATATGTATTTTGATCATGGGGAGAAGAGGAAAAACATAAAAAACAGAAGCTAAAATGAAAAGCCAAGCAAATGATTTAAATAGAAAATATAGAACTGAGAATTTAGAATAATATAATTACTTGTTTTTTTGGTAACACTTCTTTCTTAATCTTCTGTCTTCAAAGTTTTGTATTTATAGTTACGAGAGTATAAGAAACCTTATTATTTCACTATCACTTTGTTCTTTGATTTGGGTGTAAAAACAGTTTATTTTTAATGGTATAAAATTGAATTGAATTCTAAAAAAAAAAATTAAATTTTAGTCAAAATTGAATTAAATTTTAGTGTTTGAAATAAAATAATAAAATTATAGAATTAAATTGAATTCCAATATTTGAAATACTTATCAAATGAATTAACGTTTTATAATAAACAATTTTATCCTTTATTAATATAATATTATATTTAAATAATAAATATATTTATTTATTAAATTATATAAAATAATTAAAAAAATTGTAACTTCTAATTTTTTTAAACTAAAATTTGTTCACTTCTTTTAAAAAAACAAAAATTAGATTAATCTAAATATATTAAATTTAAAAATTATTATTAATTAAAAAAATTAAATAGTACTTTAATGTTAATTCCAATGACAAACCAACAATAAAAAATAAACATGAACTATCAAGAACTAACTTGTTGAATGATCTAATAACATAGCAAGTAAAAAAAAAGCTAGTTATTAACTGCAAATTATAGCAACTAATTGATGTTATTAAAATGAAACAAAATGATGCAACTTTTTGCTAGTGTCATGATTGACACAACTTCACTTGAAATGTTCAAATGTATTGCAAACGCCTGGTGTCATTAATCTAAATTAAACACATAAAATATATACATGTGGATATTTTTTTAGATCTACATAGTAGACTTTTTCAACTCTGCCACTACTACACCTGTGGTACATAGCCAGTCCCAAACTCGGATAAAGGAGGAGGGTTGTGTTAGGCCTTCGATAGCCAACATAAAAATTTAGTCGAATCTTCATAACATGGATCAAAGACGTTATTGCGCTAAAACTAGGTTGTTTCCCGGAAGCAACACGCTACGTATGGCTCACGTACAGTATCAAATAAGAAAGAGCTGATGCATCGGTGCCTGAGTGTAGTATTAAATGAATAAGGATTCTCGCATTTTCATGAAAGGATGAGGGTAAATAAGCTAATTCACAAAGAAAAAGGTAAATGTCGAAGCAACAAAAGGTTGAGATTTGGGACATGGAACATAGGCACTCTAATAGAAAAATCCATGGCAGTGGTGGATACCATGACAACGAGGAAGGTTAACATCATGTGCCTACAAGAAATAAAATGGGTCGGTGCGAAGGCTAGGGAGTTGGATATATTAATAATAGCATGTCCTCATGCAAAACCCAAGAAAAATACAGGAAAGAGGTATTAACATTTAATTTATTCAAAATAAATAACCTATATGCAATGCATGCAACTACTTGGTCAAAATAAATCAATTTTCAAGAATACATATATGAATATAAGGGCTAAAGTAATAACAATCAAATCAAATCCACAATTGAATTGAGTTATTGGAAAGAATTACAAACTTGCAAGATAAGAGATGATAATAGGTGGAAGCATATGATTGAGCAATCGAACCCCTCATCGGATGTGTATACGCTCTAGTCGCTAAAGTATTTAGGGTTGATTCATTGAATTCTTCTCTAATTATGTTTTTCAAGATTTGTTTTTCTTCTAACAATCAACAATTATTCAAAGCATGCATACAAATATCATGAGGACTTTTTCATAGGTTGTAATGGGATTAGGGTCAAGGTAAGGATATATATGGCTAAGTGAGTGTGAAATTTGAATCTTTGATTAACTTAAGCTTTCCACCTAACCTATGACAACCTATTTAATTCTAATACAAAACTAGCTACCCATTATTCATTACACACTCATTCATTCCCTTTTTAATCACAACACATATACATTGTTATTATTTTACTTACTTTAGGGTATTTTGTCTTTTTTTATTTCTTTCTTTTTTTTCTTTTTCTTTTCCTTTTTTATTTTTTAATATTTTTTCTTTTTATTTTTTATTTTATATAACATAATATATACACAAGAGATAATGCATATGGTTTAAGTTATGAATGCATGAATATGTACCCAATTCCCAAGATTTTTAAGAAAAATACAAAAATGCACCTTTATCTCAACCAATGTTTCCAAACTTCTCCACACTTAAATGATACACCTCTCACTAGCACCTAAGCTAATTGGTGCACGAAAATTACACTCACACTATGTAATTCCGCACAACTAACCAGCAAGTGCACTGGGTCGTCCAAGTTATACCTTACGTGAGTAAGGGTCGATCCCACAGAGATTGCCGGCTTGAAGCAAGCTATGGTTATCTTATTATTCTTAGTCAGGATACCAATAGGGTTCTTTAGTTTCAATTGTAAAAAGTGAAAGAGCATGAAATGAGTATTTGTTACGCAGTAATGGAGAATGTATTGGAGTTTTGGAGATGTTTTGTCTTCTGAATCTCTGCTTTCTCCTGTCTTCTTTTCACGCACGCAAGGTTCCTCCTATGGCAAGCTGTGTGTTGGTGGATCACGGTTGTCAATGGCTACCATCCGTCCTCTCAGTGAAAATGGTCTAGGTGCGCCGTCACCGCACGGCTAATCATCTGTCGGTTCTCACTCATGCTGGAATAGGATCCATTGATCCTTTTGCGTCTGTCACTACGCCCAACCATTGTGAGTTTAAAGCTTGTCACAGTCATTCAATCCCTGAATCCTACTCGGAATACCACAGACAAGATTTAGACTTTTCGGATTCTCAAGAATGCTGCCAATGGATTCTAGCTTATACCACGAAGACTCTGATTAAGGAATCTAAGAGATACTCATCCAATCTAATGTAGAACGGAGGTGGTTGTCAGGCACGCATTCATAGGTTGAGAATGGTGATGAATGTCACGGATCATCACCTTCTTCATATTGAAGTGCAAATGAACATCTTAGATAAAAACAAGCGTGTTTGAATAGAAAACAGAAATAATTGCATTAATTCATCGAGACGCTGCAGAGCTCCTCACCCCAACAATGGAGTTTAGAGACTCATGCCGTCAAAGAGTACAAAGTTCAAATCTAAAAATGTCATGATATACAAAACAAGTCTCTAAAAGTTGTTTAAATACTAAACTAGTAACCTAGGTTTACAAAAAAGTGACTTGAGCTTCTCACGTGCCTGGGCTGTTTCTGGGGTTAAACGTCAGGTTGTAACATGTTTCTGGCGTTTAACTCCAACTTGCAACCTGTTTCTGGCGTTCAACGCCAGAATGCAACATGGAATTGGCGTTAAATGCCAGTTTACATCGTTTATCTTCGAGAAAAGTATGGACTATTATATATTATTGGAAAGCCTTGGATGTCTACTTTCCAACCCAATTGAAAGCGTGCCAATTGGACTTCTGTAGCTTCAAAAAATCCATTCCGAGAGCAGGGAGGTCAGAATCCAACAACATCAGCAGTCCTTTTTTAGCCCGAATCAGATTTTTGCTCAGCTCCCTCAATTTCAGCCAGAAAATACCTGAAATCATAGAAATACACACAAACTCATAGTAAAGTTCAGAAATATGAATTTTGCCTAAAAACTAATAAAAATATACTAAAAACTAACTAAAACATACTAAAAACTACATAAAATATCCGCTCATCACAACACCAAACTTAAACTGTTGCTTGTCCCCAAGCTACTAGATAAATAAAATAGGACAAAAAGAAATTAAGAAGCAATAATATCTCAGAGTTTCAAGTGAAACTCAGATTCTAATTAGATGAGCGGGGCTAGTAGCTTTTTACTTCCGAACAGTTTTGGCATCTCACTTTATTCTTTGAAATTCAGAATGATTGGCATCCATAGGAACTCAGAATTCAGATAGTATTATCGATTCTCCTAGTTTAGTATGTTGATTCTTGAACACAGCTATTTTATGAGTCTTGGCCGTGGCCCTAAGCACTTTGTTTTCCAGTATTACCACCGGATACATAAATGCCACAGACACATAACTGGGCGAACCTTTTCAGATTGTAACTTAGCTTTGCTAAAGTCCCCAATTAGAGGTGTACAGAGTTCTTAAGCACACTCTTTTGCTTTGGATTACGACTTTAACCACTCAGTCTCAAGCTTTTCACTTGGACCTGCATGCCACAAGCACATGGTTAGGGACAGCTTGATTTAGCCGCTTAGGCCTGGATTTATTTCCTTGGGCCCTCCTATTCATTGATGCTTAAAGCCTTGGATCCTTTTCACCCTTGCCTTTTGGTTTAAAGGGCTATTGGCTTTTTCTACTACTCATTCTCTATTTTTTTCACTGCTTTTTCTTGCTTCAAGAATCACTTTCATGATCTTTTAGAACAACAATAATATTTCTCTTGTTCATCATTCTTTCAGGAGCCAACAATTTTAACATTCATAAAATTCCATATAAAAAATATGCACTGTTCAGGCATTCATTCAGAAGACAAAAAGTATTGCCACCACATATAAATAATTAGAATTTTCCTTATTAAAAACTCAAAAAATATTGCCTCCTTATTCTAAAAATCTGCTATTTTATTTATGTTTGATGATGATGAGAAAAATAAATTATAGCTTAATTGGAGATAAAATCAAAAAAGATATACTAATTACTACTACTCATATATAACTTCTAAGGTAAATTCCTAATAAGAACAACTATCATAGAGTTAAGGCTTAAGATTATGACTCAACAACCTTTATTTTGAGAGGTGGATGCTCCTTTAATCTGTGGGGTGCTTGGCCCTTCAAGAGACAGCTTCTGACGCTTCAGTTGCTTCAGTTCATGCCCTTGCTCTTCTTGTTCCCTAAGCAGTTTGCAAAGCATGCTACTTTGGTTTTGCTGTTCTTCCTTTAGTTGCTCCATAGCTTCTTGCAACTTGGTGACAGATGCTTCAAGACGCTCCCAGTATTCAAATTGAGGGATTTCCGGGAGGAACTCCTGTGCTTTCCTCTTGATGGGGTCGTCCTACACTTGTTGTCCTTCCATTGACTTTTTGGTGATTGGTCGCTCAATTGAGATATACTCAGTTACTCCCATCTTCACCCCAACATCTTTACATAGCATAGAGATTAAGCTTGGATAAGCCAATTTGGCATCTTTGGAGTTCTTGTTTGCAATTGTGTAAAGTTCACAAGAGATCAGCTGATGAACTTCCACTTCTTTTCCCAACATAATGCAATAGATCATTATTGCTCTTTTGATGGTGACTTCAGAGCGGTTGCTAGTGGGTAGTACAAAACGCTCAATAAAGTCCAGCCAGCCTCTGGCGACTAGTTTGAGATCTTCTCTCTTGAGTTGGTTTGGGACTCCTTTTGTGTTGGTTGTCCACTTGGTTCCAGGGAGGCATATGTCCTCTAAGATTTCGTCCAAGCCCTTGTTTGTTCTCATCATTCTCCTATTAAAGGAGTCTGGGTCATCTTGCAGTTGAGGCAGCTTGAAGATCTCTCTTATTTTGTCAGGGTGGAGGTGAACAATCTTCCCTCTGACCAGAGTTCGATAGTCATAGAAGGCGGTTCCAGCTATTCTCTACCTGTCTGTTTGCCACAGATTAGAATAGAATTCCTGAACCATGTTTCTTCCCACCTTTGTTTTAGGATTAGCTAGGATTTCCCAGCTCCTGTTTCGAATTTGGTCTTGGATCTCTGGATATTCGTCTTCTTTTAGATCAAATTTAACTTTCGGGATCATTGACCTTAGACCTATTATTTTGTAGTAATGGTCTGAATGTTCTTTGGTTAAGAACTTCCCTTGATTCCAAAGTGGTTTTGGAATGTTCTCTTTCTTGTCTCTTGGAATGGTTTGTTTTCCCTTAGGAGCCATGATCTTAGTGGGTATTGGTTTAGTGATCACGGATAAACACACCAAACTTAGAGGTTTGCTTGTCCTCAAGCAAAAAAAAAAAAAGGAAAGGAGAGGGATAGATGGAGAGCCAAGTTCGAACAGTGGAGGAGAGGGGGGAGGCCGAACTAGGATTTAAAGGGAAAGGGGGTGGGTTTTCGAAAATTTTAAAGAAGATATGATAGAAGATATGCTTTGTAAAAGATAAGTATGATAGGAAAAAGATGCAATTTAAAATTGAAAAGATATGGAAAATATTTGAAAAAGATAAATCTGAATTTTGAAAAGAAGATATGATGAGTTTAAAAAGATTTGAGAAGAATTTAAAAAGATTTGAAAAGAATTTAAAAAGATAATTGAGTTTTGAAAAAGATTTAAAAAGAAGTTGGAGAGGATTTGAAAAGGATTTATGTTTAAGAATTAAGATACATTTGATATCTTTGAAAAAGGATTTGTAATGTGTTTATGCAAGAAATTATGGATGGAAACATGAAAATTTGAAAAAAAAAATCAAGTTGGGAACAAAAACGTCTTCCCCTCCACAATCCTGGCATTAAATGCCCAACTGCTGCATGTTTTGGGTGTTTAACGCCCAGTTGGTGCTTGGTCTGGGCGTTTAACGCCCAGCTGTTGCTTCTAGCTGGCGTTAAACGCCAGAAACTCTTTTATCACTGGGTGTTTTTCTGAACGCCCAGGATGCTATAAATCTGGCGTTAAATGCCCAGAAGTTGCTTCCTTCTGGCGTTTAACGCCCAGATGGCTATCTCTACTGGCGTTAAACGCCCAGTAGATGCTTCTTTTGGGTGTTTAATGCCCAAAATAGCTCTTACTGGCTTTTTCGCACCAGTGAGCTTTTTTTGCTGTTTTATCCTCTGAATCCTTCTGTAACTTTGTGAACTCATGCAATTGATATTTTACCTTAAAGATAATTAATATGAACCTGTAAAATTTAATTAATTAACAAATAAGCTTTGTTAATGGCTGGGTTGCCTCCCAGCAAGCGCTTCTTTATTGTCTTTAGCTGGACTATTACTGAGCTTTAATCAAGTCTCAGTTTTGAGCATTCTTGCTCGAAATTGCTTTCAAGATAATGTTTGACTCTCTGTCCATTAACAATGAACTTTTTGTTAGAATCATTATCCTGAAGCTCTACGTATCCATATGGTGACACGCCTGTAATCACATATGGTCCTTTCCACCGGGATTTCAATTTCCTGGGGAATAATCTGAGCCTAGAATTAAACAACAGAACTTTTTGCCCTGGCTCAAAGACTTTGGATGACAGCTTATTGTCATGCCATCTTTTTGCTTTCTCTTTGTAAATTTTTGCATTTTCGAAAGCATTGAGTCTGAATTCCTCTAGGTCATTTAATTGGACCAATCGTTTTTCTCCAGCTAACTTGGCATCAAGGTTTAGGAATCTGGTTGCCCAGTAGGCCTTAGGTTTCAGTTCCACTGGCAAGTGACAGGCTTTTCCATAGACAAGCTGGTATGGAGAGGTCCCTATAGGAGTCTTAAATGCTGTTCTGTATGCCCACAGAGCATCATCCAAGCTTCTTGCCCAATCCCTTCTACGGTTAATCACAGTCCATTCCAGAATTCTTTTAAGTTCTCTATTAGCGACTTCAGCTTGCTTATTTGTCTGTGGATGATATGGAGTTGCCACCCTGTGGCTAACTCCATATCAAACCATAGCAGAGTAAAGCTGTTTATTGCAGAAATGAGCGCCCCCATCACTGATTAGTACTCTAGGGACACCAAATCTGTTGAAGATATGTTTTTGGAGGAATTTCAGAACTGTTTTAGTATCATTAGTGGGTGTTGCAATAGCTTCCACCCATTTGGATACATAATCCACTGCCACCAGAATATATGCGTTTGAGTATGATGGTGGGAAAGGCCCCATGAAGTCAATACCCCATACATCAAACAACTCAATCTCCAAGATCCCTTGTTGAGGCATGGCATAACTGTGAGGCAGATTGCCAGATCTTTGGCAACTGTCACAATTAAGTACAAACTCTCGGGAGTCTTTATAGATAGTAGGCCAATAGAAGCCACATTGGAGGACTCTTGTGGCTGTTCGCTCACTTCCAAAATGTCATCCATATTGTGATCCGTGGCAATGCCAGAGGATCTTCTGTGCTTCTTCTTTAGGCACACATCTACGGATTACTCCGTCTGCACATCTCTTGAAGAGATATGGTTCATCCCAAAGATAGTACTTTGCATCCGTGATCAATTTCTTTGGTTGCTGCCTACTATACTCTTTGGGTATGAATCTCACAGCCTTGTAGTTTGCAATATTTGCAAACCATGGTATTTCCTGGATGGCAAAGAGTTGCTCATTCAGAAAGTTTTCAGAGATCTCAGTAAGAGGGAGGGACGCCCCTTCTACTGTTTCTATTCGGAATAGGTGATCTGCTACTTGGTTCTCTGTCCCTTTTCTGTCTGTTATTTCTATATCAAACTCCTGCAGAAGCAACACCCATCTTATGAGTCTGGGTTTTGAATCCTGCTTTGTGAGTAGATATTTAAGAGCAGCATGGTCAGTGTACACAATCACTTTTGATCCTACTAAATAAGATCTGAACTTGTCAATGGCATAAACAATTGCAAGTAACTCTTTTTCTGTGGTTGGGTAGTTTTTCTATGCGTCATTTAAAACACGACTGGCATAATAAATGACGTGCAAAATCTTGTCATGCCTTTGTCCCAACACTGCACAAATGGCATGGTCATTGGCATCACACATTAGTTCCAATGGTAATGTTCAGTCTGGTACAGAGATGACTAGTGCTGTGACCAACTTAGCTTTCAGAGTCTCAAATGCCTGCAGACACTCCTTATCAAAGATAAATGGCATGTCAGCAGCTATCAGATTACTCAAAGGTTTGGCAATTTTTGAAAAATCTTTTATAAACCTGGTATAAAATCCTGCATGCCCCAGAAAGCTTCTGATTGCCTTAACATTGGCAGGTGGTGGTAATTTTCAATTACCTCTACCTTAGCTTGATCCACCTCTATTCCCTTGTTCAAAATTTTGTGCCGAAGGACAATTCCTTCAGTCACCATAAAGTGACATTTCTCCCAGTTTAAAACCAGGTTAGTCTCTTGCCACCTCTTTAGAACAAGTGCTAGATGGTCAAGACTGGAGCTGAATGAGTCTCCAAATACTGAAAAGTCATCCATGAAGACTTCCAGAAAATTTTCCACCAAATCAGAGAAAATAGAGAGCATGTACCTTTGAATGGTTGCAGGTGCATTGCACAGACCAAATGGCATCCTTCTGTATGCAAATACTCCGGATGGACATGTGAATACTGTTTTCTCTTGATCCTAGGGATCTACTGTAATTTGATTATAACCTGAATATCCATCCAGGAAGCAGTAGTATTCATGACCTGCTAGTCTTTCTAGCATCTGGTCTATGAATGGTAAAGGAAAATGATCCTTTCTGGTAGCTGTATTGAGCCTTTTGTAATCAATACACATATGCCACCCTGTAATTGTTCTTGTAGGAACCAATTCATTTTTTTCATTATGAACCACTGTCATGCCACCCTTCTTAGGGACGACTTGGACAGGGCTTACCCAGGGGCTATCAGAAATAGGATAAATAATCTCAGCCTCTAGTAATTTAGTGTCCTCCTTCTACACCACCTCCTTCATGGCTGGATTCAGCCGCCTCTGTGGTTGAACCACTGGCTTAGCGTCATCCTCCAATAGGATCTTGTGCATGCATCTGGTTGGGCTAATGCCCTTAAGATCACTGATGGACCACCCAAGAGCTGTCTTGTGTGTCCTTAGCACTTGAATCAGTGCTTCCTCTTCCTGTGGCTCTAAGGTAGAGCTTATGATTACAGGAAAAGTGTCACCTTCTCCCAGAAATGCATATTTCAGGGATGGTGGTAATGGTTTGAGCTCGGGTTTAGGAGGTTTCTCCTCTTCCTGAGGGATTTTCAGAGGTTCTATTATTCTCTCTGGTTCCTCCAGATCAGGCTGTGCATCTTTAAAAATATCCTCTAGCTCTGATTCGAGACTCTCAGTCATATTGACCTCTTCCACCAGAGAGTCAACAATATCAATGCTCATGCAGTCGTTTGGGGTGTCTGGATGCTGCATAACTTTGACAACATTCAACTTAAACTCATCTTCATTGACTCTCAGGGTTAATTTCCCTTTTTGGACGTCAATGAGGGTTCGTCCAATTGCTAGGAAAGGTCTTCCTAGAATGAGAGTTGCACTCTTGTGCTCCTCCATTTCCAGCACCACAAAGTTAGTAGGAAAGGCAAATGGCCCAACCTTGAAAATCATGTCTTCAATCACGCCTGATGGGTATTTAATGGAGCCATCAGCAAGTTGGAGACATATCTGGGTTGGTTTGACTACTTCAGTCAAACCAAGCTTTCTGATAGTAGATGCAGGTATTAGGTTGATACTTGCCCCAAGATCACATAGAGCTTGCTTGGTACAAGTACCCTCTAATGTGTATGGTATCATAAAGCTTCTGGAATCTTTAAGCTTTTCTGGTAAGCTTTTCCGAATGACTACACTGCATTCTTCAGTGAGGTAAACTTTTTCAGTTTCTCTCCAATCCTTCTTATGACTTAAGATCTCTTTCATGAACTTATCATAAGAGAGTATTTGCTCAAGTGCCTCTGCAAACGGAATCTTTATTTCAAGAGTCCTGAGATAGTCTGCAAAGCGGGCAAATTACTTATGCTGTTCCGCTTGGTGGAGCTTCTGAGGATAAGGCATCTTGGCTTTGTATTTCTTAACCTTAGTTGCTGCAGGTTTATTTCCTACAGAGGTGGTTGGGAAAGCCTTCTTAGAGGGGTTGCTATCAGCACTTGTATGTGTCTGATCCCCCACTATCATTTGAATGCCAGGGTTGGAAGCTGGATTGGAGTTGGACGCCAATTCCTTACCTGTTTCTGGCGTTTGAACGCCAAAACTGAGCTTCCTTTGGGCGTTTAATGCCACTTCCTTGCCTGTTTGTGGCGTTTGAACGCCAGAACTGAGCATGGGTTGGGCGTTTAACGCCAGCCCTTCACCCTTTTCTGGCGTTTGAACGCCAGAATTGTTCCTCTTTGGGCTCTTACTATCCTTAGAGGGATTTTGGGTAGTAGTTTGTTCATTTCTTGGCTTTCTGCTGCCTTGAAGTGAGGTATTTAATGTCTTCCCACTTCTTAATTGAACTGCTTGGCATTCTTCTTTTATTTGTTTTGATAATTGCTGTTCTGTTTGCTTCAACTGCACTTCCATATTTATATTAGCCAGTCTTGTGTCTTGCAATATCTCCTTGAATTCGGCTAGCTATTTTGTTAGAAAATCTAATTGCTGATTGAATTCATTAACTTGTTCTGCAGGACTGAGTTCAGCAATTACTGTTTTAGCCTCTTCTTTCATGGAAGGTTCACTACTTAGGTACAAATGCTGATTTCTGGCAACTGTATCAATGAGCTCTTGAGCTTCTTCAATTGTCTTTCTCATGTGTATAGATCCACCAGCTGAGTGGTCCAAAGACATCTGAGCTTTCTCTGTAAGCCCATAATAGAAGATGTCTAACTGCACCCACTCTGAAAACATTTCAAAGGGGCATTTTCTTAGCATCTCTCTGTATCTCTCACAGGCATCATAAAGAGATTCATTATCTCCTTGTTTAAAGCCTTGGATGTTTAGCCTTAGCTGTGTCATCCGTTTTGGAGGGAAGTATTGATTCAGAAATTTTTCTAACAGCTGTTTCCATGTCCTTATGCTAGCCTTAGGTTGGTTATTTAACCACCTCTTAGCTTGGTCTTTTATAGCAAATGGAAACGGTAATAATCTGTAGACATCCTGATCTACTTCTTTATCATGTACTATGTCAGCAATTTGTAAAAACTGTACCAGAAACTCCGTAGGTTCTTCCTGTGGAAGACCAGAATACTGGCAACTTTGCTGCACCAAGATAATGAGATGAGGATTCAACTCAATACTACTGACTCTGATGGAGGGTATACATATACTACTTCCATATGAAGCAGTAGTGAGGTTAGCATATGACCCCAGAGTCCTTCTGGACTATTCATTTTCACTTAGGTTCATGATGGAGAAAGGGAGATGACGTAGATTTATTTTATTATATAAAAAATTTTTGAAATAATAAAATAAAATATAATAAAAACTAAAATAAAAATTAAAAAATGTTTTATGAAAATTTTCGAAAAAGTGAGGAGAGAGAAAGTGGTTAGGATATTTTTGAAAAAGATGTGATTTAAAAAAAAAGGATAAGATTTGAAAAATTTTGAAATTGAAATCTGAATTTTTGTAAAAAAAATTGAAATAATTGCTTAAAAATAGTTAGAAAAGATATTTTTTTGATTTTTGAATTTTATTATGAAAGAGAAAAACACACAAAAGACACAAGACTTAAAATTTTTAGATCCAATGCTCCTTGTTTTCGAAAATTTTGGAGGGAAAACTCCAAGGAACACCAAACTTAAAAATTTTAAGATCAAAACACAAAAAAGACTCAAGAACACTTTGAAGACTCACAAGAACAAAAGAAAGAACACCAAACTTAAAGTTTGGAACAGGATTTAATCAAAGAAAAATTATTTTTGAAAAAGTTTTAAAAGGAAGATACCCAATTACCAAGAACACAAGCACACGCTTTAACCAACTGAGCTATAAATTTAACGTGTTTTAAAAAGGTATTTTTAAAGGAAATCAAAAACATTCAATTCGAAAATTAAAAGATAAATAAAAGCGTGCAATTGACACCAAACTTAAAACATGACACTAAACTCACAAAAAAACTCAAAATTAATAAAGAAAAATAATATTTTTGAAAAATTTTTGAAAGAAAATAAAAGACTCTGACCCAAAAGACAAAATTTTCCTAATTCTAAGCAACAAGATTCACCGTCAGTTGTTCAAACTCAAACAATCCCCGGCAACGACGCCAAAAACATGGTTCACGAAAATTACACTCACACTATGTAATTCCGCATAACTAACCAGCAAGTGCACTGGGTCGTCCAAGTTATACCTTACGTGAGTAAGGGTCGATCCCACGGAGATTGCCGGCTTAAAGCAAGCTATAGTTATCTTATTATTCTTAGTCAGGATACCAATAGGGTTCTTTAGTTTCAATTGTAAAAAGTGAAAGAGCATGAAATGAGTATTTGTTACGCAGTAATGGAGAATGTATTAGAGTTTTGGAGATGCTTTGTCTTCTGAATCTCTGCTTTCTCCTGTCTTCTTTTCACGCACGCAAGGTTCCTCCTATGGCAAGCTATGTGTTGGTGGATCACCGTTGTCAATGGCTACCATCCGTCCTCTCAGTGAAAATGGTCCAGGTGCGCTATCACCACACGGCTAATCATCTGTCGGTTCTCACTCATGCTGGAATAGGATCTATTGATCCTTTTGCGTCTGTCACTACGCCCAACCCTTGTGAGTTTGAAGCTCATCACAGTCATTCAATCTCTAAATCCTACTCGAAATACCACAGACAAGGTTTAGACTTTTTGGATTCTCAAGAATACTGCCAATGGATTCTAGCTTATACCACGAAGACTCTAGTTAAGGAATCCAAGAGATACTCATCCAATCTAATGTAGAACGGAGGTGGTTGTCAGGCACGCGTTCATAGGTTGAGAATGGTGATGAGTGTCATGGATCATCACCTTCTTCATATTGAAGTGCGAATGAACATCTTAGATAAAAATAAGCGTGTTTGAATAGAAAACAGAAATAATTGCGTTAATTCATCGAGACGCTACAGAGCTCCTCACCCCCAACAATGGAGTTTAGAGACTCATGCCGTCAAAGAGTACAAAGTTCAGATCTAAAAATGTCATGAGATACAAAATAAGTCTCTAAAAGTTGTTTAAATACTAAACTAGTAACCTAGGTTTACAGAAAATGAGTAAACTAAGATAGATAGTGTAGAAATCCACTTTTGGGACCCACTTGGTGTGTGCTGGGGCTGAGACCTGAGGTTCTCACATGCCTGGGCTATTTCTGGGGTTAAACGTCAGGTTGTAACCTGTTTCTGGCGTTTAACTCCAACTTGCAACCTGTTTCTGGCGTTCAATGCCAGAATGCAACATGGAACTGACGTTAAACGCCAGTTTACATTGTTTATCTTCGAGCAAAGTATGGACTATTATATATTGTTGGAAAGCCCTGGATGGCTACTTTCCAAACCAATTGAGAGCGTGCCAATTGGACTTCTGTAGCTCCAAAAAATCCATTCTGAGTGTAGGGAGGTCAGAATCCAACGGCATCAGCAGTCCTTTTTCAGCCTGAATCAGATTTTTGCTCAGCTCCCTCAATTTCAACAAGAAAAAACTTGAAATCACAGAAAAACACACAAACTCATAGTAATGTCCAGAAATATGAATTTTTCCTAAAAACTAATAAAAATATACTAGAAACTAACTAAAACATACTAAAAACTACATGAAATTACCCCCAAAAAGCGTATAAAATATCCGCTCTTCACTAATCAAAGATCCAAATGAAGGACATTTATTATTTTTCACTTAGGGGTAGTGATGTGCTAAAATTAAGAACAAAAAAGAATTAAAATAGGCTCAAAATTGGCTAACAATGTTGGATAAAAGGATAAGGCTATTTTGGTAAGTGAGCTCAAATCAAATAAAAGTTTCAATCATATAAATGCATTCATACACAAAATAATGGATATAAAGAATCAAACAAATCAAAGATTACAATCATAGAAAGAGAATAACACACAAGAGTAAAATGGTGGTTAATATGATGTAACCACACAATTAAGCTCAAAACTCACATGTTGTGTGTTCTTAGCTCAAAAATCATGTTCCACAATATATAATTCAAGCAAGTTTAATGAAAAATTTTAACTTAAATCAATTAAGATGTCAATGTCCTATATAGGAATGGTCTTGGAATTTTCATTATTTTGACTATGTTTATTATATATATCTATATATGAGAAGAAACGCAATCAACTAAAAAAATACAACTAAGAATTTTAAAAGACATAGTAATAGAAGAAAAATAAATGAAATGTGAAAGTATTTAGATTAGAAATTTTTATCCGAAAATCAGCCGATTGGTCAGACGACCTCCCCACACTTAAAAGTTTGCAGCATCCTCGGTGCTTTCAAAGATGAGCAAGGGGGTTACGCTGACTTCACAGAATGCCACCTTCAGCTGGTAGATCAACCGACTACTGCATGTTCTTTCTTCTGCTTCCCTTTTTGCTTATGGTGGATCATCCTGAAAGATAGAAAACAGGATAGTAAGACGAGTAAATGTAAAAGCAAAGAAGCATAGATTGTTGGAATGCGGTAAAAATCACTAAAATAAAGTGAGTTAATCAGGCTATGATATTAAGGAAAATAGTGCGTGAATTCTAAATTATGCGCAATTTAGAACACACACACACACACTAGCATTGAAAGCTATGTCACAATTACACAAAAGAAGCATGCACTTCACTCATTCTAGTGTGCTTGGATACTTTGAAGAAAACTTATAGGTTAAAACAAACAAACAAGTAATAAAAGAGCATAAAAGTACTCAAGCAAGAATCAAGCAATTGTGAAATGAATAATGAATGGAAATCGGTTGATGTGCAAGAGAACTTAATGGACCAAAAGAAATATAGAGTTCAGTAAAAGGGAACTAGAGGAGAGAAATTAATCACATAGCAAGTATGGTCCATATAGCTTGAGAATTTCAAAAAGATGTCCCTAGGTGAGCTTACAATTTGATTTCACAATTCCACAATTTTGATGCACAAACTTGGTGATGTAAATAAAAGTCAACATAAGCAAGCATCACCTAACAACAAATGCATCAATTAGAAGCAATTGCCTAATGCTAGATAGTGAATTCAAATTACATGGTGACTAGCTACAACATGCAATTTAAAAATTTAAATTCTTGAAGGCAATGTCATAAGTACTTAGTATGCACAAATATTCAACATTCAAAACTAAATACCAAGAAAGAAATTATAACCTGAATCACAATCCAATAATGAATATTAACAACAATGATGCTAAAATAGCATCAAGCCAATAATCAGCAGCAATAAACAGCAAATCAGATTAATAATCCAACACTTATCACCAAATTCTAACCGATACTAACAACCTAATCTACTAAAATAGAAAATTAAAATAACTAACTAACAAATGTAGATGGAGGTAGATAGTGAATGATGATGATGGATGGCGGTTGAATGAGGAAAAGAAGAGAAGAGAGGAGAACAGAAGAAAAGAAATGGAGAGAAAAAAAGAAAAGTAAGTATGACAGGGGAGGTCACGCATATGCGGAAGGTCGTGCGTACGAGTGACATGGAAAACTAGGAGGTTGCGCGTACACGAGGGGCATGCGTACACGCGACTTGCCCAATACACACAGCAATGGCATGGTACTGGCACAACGAGCCAAACTCTCTGTTCAGGTGTCACGCGTACGAAGAGGGTCACGCGTACGCGGGACCTGATGACATGTCACCATGTCATGTTTTTCTATGCTTTTTCATACAAGAAATTTATGATTAGTGCTTAAATATTGCATTCTTTGGTGCTTAAATGGTATATTTCTTTGATCTTTTGATTTTATAAACTTTGTAGGAAATAAGAAGAAAAAGAAGCAAAAAGAGCACAAAATAAGCTAAAAAGAAGAAAAGAGGAATTTTGGGCACACTGTGAAATTGGAGCACACTTTGGAGGCTTAGGCCACGCTTCTAAAAGCGTGACCCATGACCAAATCAAGGAAGAAAAGCGTGGCCCAAAGGAAGAAAAGCGTGGCTCAAAACAAGGAGGAAGAGAGGACAAAAAGTTTTGGGTGAAAAGTTAGCCTCAAAGTTAGACCCCTAACTTTGAGGCTAACGTGAGAATTGGAAAATTTGTCCCAGGGGCTACCCACGTTTGCGCCAACGTTAGCCCCCTAACTTGGAGGCTAACGTTGGCATGAAAAATTTGTCCCAGGGGCTACTCACGTTTGCGCCAACGTTAGACCCCTAACTTGGAGGCTAACATTGGCGCCACACACCACAACAGCTTGAAGGGGTATACTTCCAACAAGAATAACTTGAGCTACAGAGCTCCAAATGAGGTGATTCAAGAAGCATTGGAAAGTAGGAATCAAGAGCTTTCCAAGAATATATGGCACTGCATGGTGGACACTAAAATTGAGGATGAAAACTGCCCCGCAATGTGCATAAACGAACATGGTGGCAACCTGCAGTGAGGCCAACTGACCTCTGCACCTTCAATGAAGTATAACTCGAGCGGTAGAGCTCCAATTAATGCGCTTCCAATGGCAATGGAAAGTAGACATTCAGGGCTTTCCAACAATGTATAATAGTATGGGGTGGACAATACGTTTGAGCCTCCAGAACTGGTGTTTTCGTCAACGTTTGAGGCAAACTTTACCTCAAACGCTGCACACCAAAGCCAGCAACCATGCCCTCTTCAATTGATCATAACTTGAGTTGTAGATGTCCAATTGAAGTGATTCCAAGTGGGTTAGAAAGCTGACATTCAGAGCTTTCCAACCATATATGATAGTCTATATTGGGCATAAAATTGGCAACATGACAAGAGGACAAAGTTGGCGCCATAAATGTGCATAAGGGAAGCCAACGTTGGAGCAAAAGTTAGACCCCTAACTTTGGCACCAACGTTGGCATCAGTAAATTTTGCTAGATGATATGAAAAGTTAGCCTCAAAGTTAGACCCCTAACTTTGACTCAAACTTTTACTCCAACTTTTACTCAAGCTTTCATGATTCCAACCCAGTTCAATTCGGTTCTTCTCCAAACTCCAAGAGCAATCAACCAAGGCCTCTCTCAACCCAATTATCAACCCAATTCCATCAAGAGCAAGGGCCCATTATCATCACTCAAAGGCACAAGAGATAGATAAAATAGGAATTTCATTTAATTGTAATTTGTTTTTAAATTTCATTTTCATTTCCATTTTGTAAAGCCTATATAAGGCATCATTTTCACATTTGTGAGGAGGCTGGCTCCACTAGGGAACATTAGGAGTAGTAGTAGAGAGCTCTCTCTTTAATTTGTTTTTGAGTCTTGGGTTGGAGAATTGAAGGAATTCTGTTTCAATCTCATCCTAAGATCTCTCTGCTTTATTTACTGCACACTTGAATTTCAGTTTCGGTTAACTGCTTCTTCATCTACTCCTTCTGCACTTTACATTTCTCTAATTTCTGTGCAATTGCTCTTGTTGGATCTAGGAAGGCATTGAGATCTAGACTTGGTTATCTAGTCTCTTGGGTCCTGAGATCTGAATTCCAATTTTTCATTCTCTGTTTAATGCTTTTCATGTTTATTTACGTTCCTGAATTTACTTTTCCTTGTTTAAATTCTGCAAATCCAATTCCCAATTCCCTTTACAATTTCATGCAATTTATAATTCTTGCAATTTAAGATTCTTGCAATTTACATTTCCTGCTATTTAAGTTTCTGTCCCATTTAGCTTCTGCACCTTTAATTCTTGCAATTTACTTTCTGTCGGTCACTCTTCACACAATTCACCAATGTTAGCTTGACTAAACTAATCACCCACTAAAGTTGCTTGATCCATCAATCCCTGTGGGATCGACCTCACTTCCGTGAGTTTTTATTACTTGATGCGACCCGGTGCACTTGCCGGTTAGATTTGTGTGTTTTGGGAGAAATTCATTTTTTCACCAAAATACTCATCAGGACCGCTCCCTTTTTTTATATATAGGACAAGCCAAACTCCAAAATTAACAAAACTTTTAAATACGCAATGCAAAACAAAAAGACAATTCAAGACAAGATTATTGACTATTGAAATATGCAACCTGAAACAAAATTTATCCAAGCAATGAACATATAAGAGCAATATATACAAGAATGATATAGAGAAGGGAAGTACCTAATAATGGAAATTCAATTTATTCATCAACTATATACAAAAGAAAAAGTGGAAAGAGTTTACCATGGTGGGTGTCTCCCACCTAGCACTTTTATTTATTGTCCTTAAGTTAGACAATTGGCGATACCCTTGTTTTGGTGGCTTTTACTTGAATTCTTCCTTGAATCCCCACCAATGCTTGCATATCCAATGTCAACTGGGATCCCAAACTAGGCATACCAAGCTTCCAAGAAATCTCAATCAAGTAACAAGACCCGAAAGTTGTTGATTCCCAAATTGTATTCCAGGGTCCCAAACCTTGTTTGTCAACACCTTTTCTTCTTGATCTTCATGCTTCTATTCGGGTGTCATCACTTCAGAATTCTCGTTCAAACACTAAATCATCCTCTTAGACCTATTCAATTTGGCATTCCTCCAACCATGGCACTTAAGCCTTGAGGTTTTAACTTTAATGAGCCTAACATTATTTTGCTAACCACTACACAACTCTCTCTTACTCTTCAATCCACAAAGAGCTCTAAGTTGACCATCCATTTCAAATAAACCATATTCAGGTGGGACAATAAAGCTAAGAGATATGAATGTTACCCACTCAAATGATATGATGGACGGTTGCGTAGTAAAAGGGGCTCTAACTAGCTTTGGCAAGGTGATTGCAACTCCCTTTTCCTCTTCTTGAATTACCTCCCCCTCTTGACAAACTTCCTCAATTTCAATTCCTTGTTCATCAACTTCTTCTACACATTTCTCATTGCTCAAGTCATGTGTTAGAGGTTGTGCACGGTCCTCTTTATCATCAATTTCACAACACAATGAGGAATTTTCAACAATATCAAATAGCACATTGGTTGGTGCGGAATCATCTTCAATGGTGGGGCTTGTCACTTACTCAATTTCTTCCAATCTTTCATCATTCACAATATGTCTTGGAGGTTGTACATTATCCTCCTCAACATCAATTTCAAGCTCAATGGAAGAAGATTCTATAACCTTGGAATCCACCTCACACTCAACTTCTCCTAGATCTTCAATCACTTCCTTCTCTTCAATAATTTTGGCTTCCTCCACTTGTTGCAAGACATACTCCATCTCATTGTTCTCAAGTTGAGATTCTAAAATCTCCTTCATGCTATGCTCTTTGGTTGATTCTCCACATTCATCCATGGAAATGCTTTGTTTGTGGCCATGAATCTCGTGAGTCTAAATGGATTTTAATTTTGGCAAGATTATCCATGATAACTTCGTGCCTCTTTTGGGCTTCCTTTTGCTCCTTGAGAGAAATGACTGCTTTTAGCCGATCTATCGCTTCCATGAGACAATCCATTGGCTCTTGTTCCACTTGGCTAACATAATTAGAATCATGTTACTCTTGGATCGATGAATATGGATATTCTTCTATAGAGGGTTGTAGTAAAAGGGAGAATTCATCATGTGGTTGAAAGTTCTCATATATAGGAGGTGATTCATATTAGTGATGGTATGGAGGTGGTGTATATAGAGGTAGTAGTTCTTGAAAGTATTGATGTTGGAATTGTGATGGCTTTAAGTATGGTTCATATGGCTCATATGGTTGGTGGTATGGTGGATATGAGTTGGGATCATATGGAGGTGTTTGGTGGTATAGGACTTGTGAGTTTGGTTGAGAACAATATTGAGGAGGGGGTTCATAAGCATATAGTGGTTGTGGTAGATAACTACAAGGAGGTTCACCATATCCATTATATTGGTATGCACCATGGGATGGATTATGCTCATAGTATGCTGGTGCGGATTTTAGGATATCCACAACTAAACCGGCAAGTGCACTGGGTCGTCCAAGTAATACCTCAGGTAAGTGAGGGTTGATCCCACAAGGACTAAGGAACTGAGCAGCAATGGTTAACTGATTGGCTTATTTAGGCGAATAAAGAAGTTGGTTTGGTGGTTTAAATCTCATAAGACAATAAATCAAAGAGTAAAGAAAGTAAATAAGATGCTTGGTGTAAAAACAGTGAGAGAAAATAGTTAAGGTATCAGAGATATTTACTTTTCTGGATTAAAACTTCTTACCAACTATTTTAACAATGCATGATTCATTTCATGGCAAACTGTAAATGATTAAACCCTATTGTCTTAGTGATGTAGTCTCATCTAACCTTCATTAACCGCCACCGTCGTGGTCACTTAATTCTAATTAGAGGGTGAAGTTCAAAACTAGTTTATGGCTACAAAAACCCTAATTACCAAAAGCTAACAAGATCATATGTCACGTATCCCAATTCATTAATGTAATTAGCAATTTAGGAGAAATTTACTTTCAAGTTGTGTTCAGGTGAGAGACCTCTTCTAAGGGTCACAAGAACACATCTAAAATAAGGGTCATACTTTTGTTCCACCCAGATTCATAAAATTAAGTACGAAAGTAATCCTTAAACCTGAATCAATAAATCAATTAAAATAGAAAAGCAATAATCTTAATCCATAGAAGATAAACAAAGCTCCTAACCTTAACCAAAAATTTTAGTGACTCATGACTTACAGAGAAAAATTAGGGTTCTGAAAAGTGTGCCAGAAACCAAAAGGGTTCGAATCCATAAAAGGGAGAATCTTTTTCCTTTTATATCTAACCTAATTTGATTTTAAAATAAAATAAAATATTAAATCCTAAAACTAAAAGGTATTGTTTGTAATTAAAAATTACAAAAATATAAGATAAGATAACTAATAAGGGCTAAACCCAACTAGAGATGCAACCAAGAGCGGGCCTCACTTCAGGCTACCTGGCACTAAACGCCGGTTGGACATTTAGCGCCCAAGGATGGTAGAATATTGCTGAGTTGTGGGGCTTGCCGGTGCTAAATGCCAGCTTGGCGTTTAGCACCCAAGAGGGGGAAGGTCCAACTCCTTTCCTTTTGTCTCCAAACTCTGCCAAATTGCTCCGAATTTTACCTGAAATCGTAAAAAAACTAAAACAACTCAAAGTAGCATCCAAAGAGGATTTTTGCACTAAAACAATATAAAGCTTAATAAATTCTAACTAAAAACAACTTGAAAATAAGGGAAAAACGGTACGAGATGCTCACGCATCACACCACCAAAATTAAACTATTGCTTGTCCTCAAGCAACTAAAACAATATAGGATTGAAAAAAGAAGAGAAAACACTTAAGTCTTTAGTGTTCAATTAAGCTCATGGCTAAATATTGAGTGGGGCTAATAGCACTCTAATTCTGAATAGGTTCGGCATCTCACTGTCCATTGAAGCTCATAAGTATTGGTGTCTCTTAGTATTAGAACCTGGATGATATTATGAATTCTCTCTTTCTCTTGAAGCTCTGATTGATCTTGAACACAACTTTTTCTTTTCTTTTGGTGTTTTGCACCTTTGTAATTGCAATTGGCCACAACTCTTGGTATGCTGTCTCAAGGATTACTTGACACATTCTACCACAAGCATATGGTTAGGAAAAACCACTCTTTTGAGCTTTAGATCAATTTTGACCCTTATAACCATTGATGCACAGAGCCTTGGACCTTATTATTCTCTTTCTCTTTTTTTTTTGAAATTGTTTGTTTTACTTCACGGATCAATGTCTTACTGATTTCAAAGAATTCATAATACTTCTCTAAATTCATGTACCTCAAGAATCAATATTCTTAACTTCAACATCAAATATGCACTGTCCAGTTCATACATTCAGAATTAAAGATAATGTCACCACATTAAAGTAATTAGAACAACTAATAATATATATCTCAAGCCTCATGCATTTTACTATTTCTTTTCATCTTAATTTTTCTTTAAGCTTAGTGAGTAATACATGAGACATCTTTCAAAATAAACATAAAACAACTAAATAACTAAACTAGAAAGAACTAAAAGACTCTAATGATCATGCAAAGATTTAAATAGAAAATAGAGAATAGGAAAAATAGAAGATAAAGAAACTTAACCACCTCGGTCATGGCGGTTGTCGCTCCCTCCTGAGAATCCTCTCTGGCACTTCAGCTCCTCTATGTCGCGTCCCTGTCTCAGCTGCTTCTCTACTAGCCGATGGAGGAGGACTGAGTGGTCTTGATGCTCAATCCTCAACTGATCAACAGATGATGTCAGCTCCCCTATGGATGTAGTCAACTGGTCCCAGTAGTCACGGTGAGGGAAATAAACTCCCTGAGGCATCTCTGGAAGGTCTTGTGGAGGCGGTGGAACTGGCTCCTGCTATGGTCCATGTCCAAGCACTCTAGCGTGCTCTATACCCTTCCTAGTGATCGGTCTATAAACATCATTAAGGGTATCTCCATCAATGTAAGCTCCAGCTTCTCCACATAGGCGGTGGATAAGGTGAAGAAAAGCCAGTCTCGCAGAGGTGAACACCTTGTCATCTATTTTGTACAGCTCTTGAAGAATCACCTGATGCACCTCCACCTCATTACCGAGCATGATATAGTGGATCATCACTGCTCGGTCAATTGTAACCTCAGAACAAATACACGTAGGGATGATAGAGCGTTGGATGAACTCCAACCATCCTCGAGCAACTGGCTTGAGGTCATGCCTACCCAGCTGGTACGATTGACTTCTAGAATCCCTCCTCCACTGAGCTCTGGAGAGGCAAATATCTGTCAGGACTTTATCTAGCCTATGGTTAGTGTTGATCCTCTGAGTGTAGGAATGAGGGTCCTCTCTAGGCGATGGTATCTACAGTGCTACCCTCACATTCTCTGGGATAAAATCTAGAATATGCCCTCAGATCGTGGTACGCTAGTTCTTTGGATCCGGGTTCACACCATGGACATGCTTGTAAGTGACCCAAGCATTGGCGTAGAATTTCTGAACCATCAATGCTCCAACCTCAGTTATGGAGTTGGCCAGAACTTCCCAACTCTATCTCAAAATCTAGTACTGGATCTCCGGGTACTCATCCTGCTTAAGCTCAAAGAGGACCTTTGGGATCACTCTCTTCTTGCTCACCACTTCATTATAGTGATCCTCATAGGTCTTGGAAAAGAACTGGGTAAAGTCCCATGGGCCCGGGGCGGGAGCCTTCTCTTTCCTCTGCCTTGAAAAGGATTCTCCGATTTTGGGTGCCATGAGGATGGTAGAAATGAAGGAAAGTAGAGCGCCCCATACCAAACATAAAATTTTGCTCATCCCCGAGAAAAGTAAAATAGAAAATAAAGAAAAGAAATAGAAGATTGAAGGAGAGAGGCTCTTCGACTTTAAGAGGGAAAGAAAAGGGAATGGGAAGTGTATGCAAAGAGAGTGTGAGTTATTAAGGAAAAATCAATTCCACACAAACTAACCGGCAAGTATACCGGGTTGCATCAAGTAGTAAAACTCACCGGAGTGAGGTCGATCCCACAAGGATTGATGGATCAAGCAATTTTAGTATGGTGATTAGTCTAGTTAAGCTAATATTGATGAGTTGAGTGAAATTGGATTAACAGAAAGTGAAGTGCAAGAAAACTAAATTGCAGAATGTAAAGAGATTGAAAAGCAAATGGCAAGAAGCTTAAATTGTTGAAACTTAAAGTGCAAGAAATTAAAAGAACTAAATCTTAAATTGCAGGGAATGTAAATAACTGAATCTTAAAGTGCAGAAAATTAAAATTACAGAAAGTAAATGGCAAGGAAGCTTAAATTGCATGAATTATAAAGGGAATTTGGGTGTAGAAAACCAAAATAGAATTGAACAATGTAAATTGCAATGAAATCAGAGATATCTAAGTTGAAGAAATTCAAAGAAAATGATTCATCAGGGATTGGTGATATCATAATCCATCATGAATCAAATGGGTCTCAACTTCTTTTTCAATCATATGAGTAGATCTATGGCAGATTGAAATTGATTGGATCCCAATTCCTTGGCAATCCAATCTCTCTAATCACAATCAATCTTGCCAATTTCTTGATCTAATTGTCATGAAAAGAGGTTAAGTGCATATCTCTCATCCATAAGCCACACTAACTTTCAAGATCTTAATTCCTCCCGAATTGAGTTGATCAAAAGAATAGTGAAGGATAGTGCTCCAAATCTAATGCAAGTGATTTCCCTTCCAGGGCTCACACAAGCATTCATTGAATTAAACCCCCTTCCGGAGTGAGTAATTTACAATCAAAATAGAATATACCCAATAGCTACACAATTGAGTTGAGAAGAAGAAAAATTTCATTAATTCATTGAAATTACAATAGAGCTCCTCCCCCTAATGAAATTGAAGTTTAGTTCATCATTGCTCTAGTACAAAATAGAAAGAAAAAGTGCAGAAGATGAAAAATGAAAAATAAAAGTGAAATTGAGTGCAGAGCTTCGCAATTAGGGTCTCTCACTCCCTCAAATCTGTTTCCTTCCTCCCTCACTCACTAAGTAAGAATCCTCTCTTTATTAAATTGAATTTTCCTCTATTTATACACTTTCTAATTCAGTTAACAAGTACTTGGAGTGGGCTTTTTGGCCTTCGTTGAAGTGGGTCAGAGAAAGTCCGCATTGGTGCTTCAATTCAGCTTCAGGAGAACGTAGCATTCTCAAAGAGAGCGCATCGCTCATTCACCGATGCGTACGTGTCTTATGTGTGTGCGCGTCCTTTGCCTTTTTGCACATCGATGCGTACGCGTAACATATGCGTGCGTGTTATGACTATATTCAGCCTCTGTTATGCGTGCGTGTATCATGCATGCGTGAGCGTCCTTTGGTAGCGCTCTTTAAATGAGCGTAGCGCTCGCGCCATGAGCGCTCCCCACGCGTACGCGTCTTCTATGCGTACGCGTGGATTGCAAAATAGCACTTCCATGCTGCAGCCTCATGTACACGTTTGCACAAATCATCACCATTGTCACACCCACGCGTATGCACTGATGAGCGGATAATTTATATAATTTTTGGCATTATTTTTAGGTAATTTTTAGTAGGATCTAGCAACTTTTTAGTATATTTTTATTAGTTTTTAAGCAAAATTTACATTTTTGGACTTTACTATGAGTTTTTGTGTTTTTCTATGATTTCAGGAATTTTCTGGTTGAAATTGAGGGACCTGAGCAAAAATCTGATTCAGAGGCTGAAAAAGGAATGCAGATGCTGTTGGATTCTAACCTCCCTCCACTCGAAATGGATTTTCTGGAGCTACAGAAGCCTAATTGGCACGCTCTAAATTGCGTTCAAAAGTAGACATCCTGGGCTTTCCAGCAATATATAATAGTTCGCACTTTGCCCGAGTTTTGATGACCCAAATTGGCGTTCAAACACCAACTTCCTACTCTATTCTGGCGTTAAACGCCAGAATCAAGATAAAAGCTAGAGTTAAACGCCTAAACTGGCATAAAAGCTGGCGTTTAACACCAAGAAAAGTCTCTACACACGAAAGCTTCAATGCTCAGTGATGATTGGATTTTTGACGGTTTAGAATTTTACAAATGAAATTTCGTTGCTAGTATAGTTTTTAAACCAACACTAATCCTTTCATACAAAAATTTGTTTGTCACAAGTAACAAACCCCTAAAATTTATAAACCGAAGTATTCAAACCTCGGGTCGTTCTCCCTAGGAATTACAATAAAGTGTCTTGTTATTGGTTGTGAGTTATTTTGGGGTTTTTGAGATTTTAGACAAGAAATATAAATGGCAAAGAAAATAAACTAACAACTAACAAAGCTCTTGGCAAGATATGAGAACTAGAAGTCCTATCCTAGTTATCCTCCTCAATTGTGATAACAAATTGTCCATTACTCCCACTTAGTTAACCTCTAACCGTGGAGGAAAGTCAAGTGGATGAATCAATTTGGTTCCTCAAGTCCTAATCAACTCCTAAAGGAAAGACTAGCTTTAGAGGCATTCAAATCAATTAGCAACTTCTAATTATCAATCAACAAAGGAATTAGATAACTCAAGAGTCACTAATTACTCTACCTAGGCCAAGAGGAACAAAACCTACACTAAAACCAAAAGAAGTATTTTATCAAACACATAAGAGGCATAGAAGGAAAGGACATGAAATCTACAACAAGAATGAAATATAACAACATTTATTAAAAGGAATTAACAACAACGATCAAAAGAAATATAATTATTTTGACTTACCTCAAATGGAATTGAAAGAGAGTAGAAGAAACAAAAGTAGATCTACAACAAAACACAAGAACAACATAAAAGAGATTACAACAAAAGAATAGAAGAAGAATGAATGTAACAACAAAGAATTGAAGAGTAGAAGTAGAAGAAAGAATGAATGAAAACCTAGATCTAAGAACTAAACCTAATTCTAATCCTAATCCTAACTCTAAACTAATCCTAATGAGTGTGAATGATGCTAAGTGAGTCAATCCCATTTTCTCTTCAATCCTTGGCTTTAAATAGTAGTTTAGGCGCCAAAGTTGGTTGGAATTGGGCCCCACAACTCCTCAGAATTCGTTGGGTGCAAATTCATTAAAAAATCATATATCAGCACCGACGCGTATGCGCACAGCACGCGTACGCGTCCATGGGCCATTTCGCAGGGTGCGCGTAAGCGCCTGGTGCGCGCACGCGTCTATGGGCGAGTTCAATTCTTTAGCTTTTCCATGTGTTCTCCACTTTGCATGCTTTTTCTTCACTCCTTTGATCCATTCCTAGCCTTTTCAATCTAAAATCACTAACAAACATATCAAGGTATCTAGTGGAATCAAAGGGAGATTAAAATCATCAAGTTAAAGGCCTAAAAAGCTTGTTTTCACATCTAAGCACAAATAAGGAGACAATCACAAAATCATGCTAATTCATTGAATAAATATGGGTAAAAGGTGATAAAATCCCCTAAAATCAATACAAAATAAATCCTAAATATGGGGTTTATCAACCTCCCTACACTTAAACCAAGCATGTCCTCATGCTTAAACCAAGAATGAAGTAAGGGTATGGCATTTATTCAATGGAACTAACTAAATGCAGTCTACCTATATCCATCTATCTAAATGAATGCAATTGCTTGGTCAAAATAAAGCAATTCCCAAAAAGCATATATGCATAAGGGCTAAGGACTAACAAGTCTAATCCACAATTGAATTGAGTTATTAAATATATTTTTCAAACTTGCATGAAAAGTGATGATTGTAGGTGGAAACATGTAATTGAGCAATCAAACCCTCACCGGATGTGTTTGCACTCTATTCACTCAAGTGTTTAGGGTTGATTCTCTCAATTCTCTCCTAATCATGCTTTCTAAGATTTGTTCTTCTTCTAACAATCGACATATATTTCATGCATGCATACATCTATCATGAGGTCTTTTCTTTAGGTTGTAATGGGTTAGGGTCAAGGTAGGATGCATATATGGTCAAGTGAACTTGAAATTTGAATCCTTGATAAGCTTAGACTTCCCACCTAGCCTATGACATCCTATACAATTAAGTTCTAACCTAACTACCCATCCTTCACTTTTTCACATACTCATGTATTTTCTTTTCATTTCACAACACTTATGTATTGATTTTATTTGAGCTATACTTTGCTCTGGGGCATTTTGTCCCCTTTTTATTCTTTTCTTTTTCTTTGTTTCTTTCTTTTTCTATTTTTTTCTTTTCTATTTCATATTATTTTTCTTTTTCTTTTCTTTTTCTTTTGTTTTTCTTTTCTCATTTTTTTTCTTTCTATATACAAGAGCATCAATGCATAAGGTTTTACATTTGATCAATACATGAGTATGTACCCAATTCTCAATATTTTCAATAACAATACAAAACTATCCTTTTATTCACCCAATGTCCCAAGATTCCCACACTTGAATGATACACACACTAGCCTAAGCTAATCAGAGATCCAAATAAGGACATTTATTATTTTTCGCTTTAGGGCTTGTAATGTGCTAAATTAAAGAACAAAGTGGGTTAGTCGTAGGCTCAAATTGGCTAACAATGGATGATAAAAGGTAGGTTATTTGAGTAAGTGAGCTAATGAAATAATGGCCTCAATCATATAAATGCATGAATACACAAAATAATGGACATAAAAAATCAAACAAATCAAAGATTACAATCATAGAAAGAGAATAATGCACACAAGAAGGAAAATAAGTGGTTATAAGATGTAACCACACCATTAGGCTCAAATCTCACTTGCTTGTGTTCTTAGCTCAAAAACATGATCCATAATATATATAATTCAAGCAAGTTCTATAAAAAAGTTTTCACTCAAATCAAATCAATTGGTGCCCTTATAGATAGAATTCTTGGAAAAATTTCATTATTTTGACTAAGCTTATTGTGTATACATATGCAAAAATAAGAAAATGAAAGTAAAAATCCTAAAAACCTAAAATGAAATGCAAAAGTATTGGAATTAGAAACTCGTCACCCAAAATCACCGATTAGTCAGATGACCTCCCTACACTTAAAAGTTTGCACTGTCCTCGGTTCACTCAAAGATGAGTAAGGGGGTACGGCGACTCTTCGGATTGCTACCTTCAGCTGGTAGGTCAACCGGTTGTTGCGCGTTCTTTCTTCCGCTTCCATTTTTGCTTGCAGTGCATCATTCATTAAAAACAAAAATATAACACCATAAGATGAGAAAACAAAAGCAAGGAAGCATACATTGTTGGAATGAGGTAATGATCACTTGAATGAGGTGAATGGATTAGTGTGACATTAAGAAATATTAGGTATGTGAATTCTAAATTGCGCGGTTTGGAACACACATTAGCATAAAAGTCATGTCACAAAAGAAGCATGCACATCACTTATCCTAGTGTGCTTGAGATGCTTTAAGTAAACTTGTAAGGTAAAACAAGCATTAAAGAGGCATGAAAGCATTCAAGTCAAACATATATGGATGCATAGAATCATGAAATACAATGCATTAAGGTAAATGCACAACATTATCCATCAAGAGGTTGCCCACTCAAAGAGAGAGTTCAAATCACATGGTGGCTAGCTACAACATGCAATTCAAAAGAGTCCCAAGCTCGAAGGAAATTCTCATCACTTGGTATTTTTCAAAAGGTAAGCATGAAAAACTCAAAACCAAGTAACAAAATATAACCTCAACAATAGAATCCAACAAGGATTATAAACATAGTGATGTTAAGAAAACATCCCTTTTTTAAGACTCAACAGTAATTAATGGTAAACAAGAATAACAATCCATCACTTACAATGAAAAAGAGAAAATGAAATGAAAACTAACTAAAACTAACTAATCATTTAACTAGCTAACTAATTAACTAACTAAAATAAATGGTTATCCATAGTGTTTGGAGGTGTTGGATGAGGGGTAGAAGAAGGGGAGAAGAAAGGAGAAGGAAAGAAATGGAAAGAGGAGAAGAAAAGAAATGTAGTGAAGGAAAGAAATCCGCGCGTACGCACGCATAGTGCGCGCGCGGGTGGTGGTGCAATGGTCACGACGTGGACGTATACAGGGTGCATCCGCATTGATGGATTATTTCGAGAGTGGCGCGCACGCGTCATGTGCGTGTACATGCGAGTGGGGTTGTGCCAAAGGCACAACGTTGGCGCAGCGCAGGCACAACTCTCGGGTCAATGTAGGAAAGGTGGAACTTCTCAATCCACGCGTACGCGTGCATGGCACGTTTGCGTGGGTTGGTGAAAATGTTTACTGCACGCGTATGCGTGCAGTGCGCGTACGCGTGGATGGTGCTTTGTTTTTTTCAAAATTTTTCTTAATGTTTTTGCACCAATCCAAGCCTTCCAAACCTCCCAACAGCTACCAGGACACCCTAAAACCTTATTTAACATGATAAAATACTAATTAAACTCACTAAACTAAACAAAACATGAAATTAAACTACTTTTACTAATATGTACAAAAAAAGAAAATGAAAAGAAGTTACCATGGTGGGGTGTCTCTCACCTAGCACTTTTGTTTATTGTCCTTAAGTTGGACTTATGGAGAGCTCCTCATCAAGCTGGCTTGTGCTTGTATTCATCCTTGAACTTCCAGCAATGCTTGGTTCTCCATTGTGCTCCAAGATTTTTATTGATTTTCACCAAGTGTTGATGGAGTTCTTCATAAGCTTGGGGCTCCTAATGTTGATCCTCTTTTTCTAATCTGGGATCCCACACTTTATTTTCACACCCGTCTTGAAGTTGATCATCATTATTAATCCATCCGGGTGGTAAGCAAGATGAATTCTCAAGGTGATACCAAACTCTCCTTTTAGACCCATTCAAGTGAGCACTAGCCCAACCCTTGCATCTAAGCCTTGAGGTATCAACCAAAATGAACCTTGATTTGCAATGCCAACTGCTAAACATTCTTTTCTTACGCTTTATCCCGCAAATCATCCTAAGTTGGCCATCCGTTTCAAGCAAACCATACTCAAGTGGGACAATAAAGCTAATAGAAATGAGTTTTACCCACTCAAGTGAAGGAATATATGACAACCTAGGCAAAGAAGCTTCTAAGGATTTTGATAAAGCATACTCAACTCCCGTTCTTCTTTTTCTAAGGACTTTCACCTCTTCACAAGATTTTTCAAATTCAATCCTTTATTCATCAATTTCATCTAACTCTTCTCCATCACTCAAATCATAAATGGGAGGTTGAGAGAAATCTACCTCCACACCACTCTCAATTTCACCGGGAGAAGGTTCTTTAAGTTCAAAGGATTCACCACCACTAGGATTTGATGCTTGTTCTTCATTGCCATGGGGACTCAATTCTTGTTCTATCCCATCCAAGTCTTCATATGGAATATGCCTTGGAGATTGTGCACATCCCTCCTCAACATCAATTCAATCTTCTTGGAAGGGTCTTCTTCAACTCTAGGTTCCCATGGAGGTTCCGCATCTCCTAAGTCTTCAACCATTTCTTCCTTTTCTTCGATAATTCTAGCTTCCTCCAATTGTTCCAATACAAAATAACTTCTCTCATTTCCCACCGGAGTTTCCAATCTCTCCTTCATGCTATGTTCTTCATTTGATTCTCCACATGTAGCCATGGGAGTTCCTTGAGTGTTCAAGCATTGGGAGGCTAATTGATTTGTTACCGCATCCAAGGCGGCCATGAAATTTTGCACATCCCTTTTCATCTCTTCTTGCCCTTGAATAAGAACACCAAGGGTTTCATCCGTTAGAGATTGGGGTGAGTGGAAGGGTTCATCATTTGGGGGAAGGGTTCATAGTAGGAAGGTGGTTCCTCTTGGTAGAGTTGTGGTGGTTCAATATTTTCCATTCTTTCCACTTGTTGCACAACACACTCCATGGTTGCTTGAAATTGATCCAATGCTTCCTTGAGACGATCCCTTGACTCTTGTTCCTCTTGGATATCATGAGTAGGATCATAGGGCTCTTGGATTGAAGGACATGAGTATTCTTCCATGGGAGGTTGTAGTGGAAAGTAGTATTCATCTTGTGGTTGGAAATTTTTATATATTGGAGGTGGTTCATCTTGGTCATAATATGGAGAAGGTGGCTCTTGGAAGTGTTGATATTGTGGTGGTTCCATGTATGGCTCATATGGTTTAAAAGGTTTTTGGTATGGTGGATAAGGATCAGGGTCATATGGAGGTGTTTGGTGGTATGGGGCTTGTGAGCATGGTAGTTCAAAGCTATGTTGAGGAGGGGGTTCATAGGCATATGGTGGTTCTTGAAAGTCACAAGGAGATTCACCATAGCCATTGGATTGATATGCATCATAGAATGGCTCTTCTTCATAGTGCATTGGTGGATGTTGTTGCCATGGGAATTGATCATATGCATATGGCTCCTCCCACCTTTGGTTGTCCCATCCTTGGTGCATGTTGTCATTGAAATTCACATCTCCTACAACATAATTGTAATCACACTCATAGCCAAAGTGAGAATTCATGATGAAAAGAGAAAATAAAAACAAAAGCCAATAGAAAACAAGAGAAACAAAATTCGACAACTAGCAAACAAAGCAAAAAAGTAAGATATTCACACTATTCACATATGTACAATAACCAATAACGTAACACCATTGCAACTCCCCGGCAACGGCCCCATTTTGATGATTGGATTTTTGATGGTTTAGAATTTTACAAATGAAATCTCGTTGCTAGTATAGTTTCTAAACCAACACTAATCCTTTCATACAAAATATGTTTGTCACAAGTAACAAACCCCTAAAATTTATAAACCAAAGTATTCAAACCTCGGGTCGTTCTCCCTAGGAATTACAATAAAGTGTCTTGTTATTGGTTGTGAGTTATTTTGGGGTTTTTGAGATTTTAGACAAGAAATATAAATGGCAAAGAAAATAAACTAACAACTAACAAAGCTCTTGGCAAGATGTGAGAACTAGAAGTCCTATCCTAGTTATCCTCCTCAATTGTGATAACAAATTGTTCATTACTCCCACTTAGTTAACCTCTAACCGTGGAGGAAAGTCAAGTGGATGAATCAATTTGATTCCTCAAGTCCTAATCAACTTCTAAAGGAAAGACTAACTTTAGAGGCATTCAAATCAATTAGCAACTTCTAATTATCAATTAACAAAGGAATTAGATAACTCAAGAGTCACTAATTACTCTACCTAGGCCAAGAG
>NC_029778.3:40956881-40961622 GCF_000817695.3 Arachis duranensis
AAGGTCTAAACCTTGTCTGTGGTATTCTGAGTAGGATTCAAGGATTGAATGACTGTGACGAGCTTCAAACTCGCGATTGTGGGGCCTTAGTGACAGACGCAAAAGAATCACTGGATTCTATTCCGACATGATCGAGAACCGACAGCTGAATAGCTGTGCTGTGACAGAGTGTGTTGAACATTTTCAGTAAGAGGATGGGAGGTAGCCACTGACAACGGTGAAACCCTACATACAGCTTGCCATGGAAAGGAGTAAGAAGGGTTGGATGAGAGCAATAAGAACGTAGAGATTCGAAAGGATTCTAGCATCTCCACAAGGGACAAAGCATCTCCATACGCTTATCTGATATTCTCACCAATGAATTGCATAAGTATCTCTATCTTTATTTTATGCTTTATTCATAAATCATTCATACCCATTTGATTCTGCCTGACTGAGATTTACAAGATGACCATAGCTTGCTTCATACCAACAATCTCCGTGGGATCGACCCTTACTCGCGTAAGGTTTATTACTTGGACGACCCAGTGCACTTGATGGTTAGTTGTGCGAAGTTGTGATAAAGAGTTGAGATTGCAATTGAGCGTACCATGTTGATGGTGCCATTGATGATCACAATTTCGTGCACCAAGTTTTTGGCGCCATTGCCAGGAATCGTTTGAGTTTGGACAACTGACGGTTCATCTTGTTGCTTATATTAGGTATTTTTCAGAATTTTTAAGAATGAGTTCTAGTGTTTCAAGGTGATGTTCTTATCATCACCAAAGCTGATTGATCTTCATCAATTTAGCTCTTGAATGCAATGTTCTGCTGAAGCTTGGCTAGCCATGTCTAATTCCTTTAAACTGAAGCTTTAGACTAACATTGCATGATTCCTGGAATTCTTATTAAAAATTTTGAATCTCTTTATTTTCTTTTTTCACATAATTTTCAAAAAAAAACCAAAAAAATTACAAAATCATAAAAACCAAAAATATTTCTTGTTTGAATCTAGTGTCTCATTTTTAAGTTTGGTGTCAATTGCATGTTTCTGTTCTTCTTGCATTTATCATGTGTCTTCATTGATCTTCAAGTTGTTCTTGATGATTTACTTGCTCTGATCTTTAAATTCTCTTGTTTTGTGTGTTTTGTTGTTTCTCATATGCATTCTCAATTTGTTAGTGTCAGTAGTATACAAACTTCTAAGTTTGGTGTCTTGCATGCATTGTTTATTTGATTTTAGTTGCATTTTGATTTTTCCTCATCATTAAAAAATCTAAAAAAATTTTAATTTGTGTCTTTTCAAGTCAATAATACAGAGAATTGAAGATTCAGAACATACAATAGAGGAATTACACAGAAAAGCTGAGCGTTCAAAACACCCAGTGAAGAAGGAAAACTGGCGTTTAAACGCCAGCCAGGGTGCCTGGCTGGGCGTTTAACGCCCAAAAGGGTAGCAATTTGGGCGTTAAACGCCAGAATGTATACCATTCTGGGTGTTTAACGCCAGGATGGCACAAGAAGGAAGATTTTGTTTTAATGCAAATTTTTTTCAAGTTTTCATAATTTTTCAAAATCAAATCTTTTTCAAATCATATCTTTTCAAAATTTATTTCTTTCCATTTTCAAAAATACTTGCTAACAATTAATGTTTTGATTCAACATTTCAAGTATGCTGCCTTTTCTGTTGAGAAAGGTTTAATGTTTGAATTATATCTTTTCTTGTTAGCCAAGTCATTAATTTTAAAAATCAAATCTTTTTAAATTGTTTTTCAATCATATCTTTTCAATCAAATCTTTTTAAAACCATAACTTTTCAATCATATCTTTTTAATTTCTAATTTTAAAATCTTTTTCAAAAATCACTTAATTTCTTTTCCACTCTTAGTTTTCGAAAATCATCAATCAATTTTCAAAATTCTTTTTTAAAATCTTTTAACTTATTTTCGAAAATTCTTCCCTTCTTCTCACATCCTAAATCTTCTACCTCCTCCTTCTATTTCTCTGACACCTCAAGGAATCTCTATACTGTGACATAGAAGATTCCATATTTTCTTGATCTCTTCTCTTTCATATGAGCAGGAGCAAAGACAAAAGCATTCTTGTTGAGGCTGACCCTGAACCTGAAAGGACCTTGAAGCGAAAGCTAAGAGAAGCTAAAGCACAACTCCCTGTAGAGGACCTAACAGAATTCTTCAAAGAAGAAGACATGGCAGCCAAAAACAACAACAATGCCAACAATGCAAGGAAGGAGTTTTTAGCTGAATTCTTGCAAATCTGTGACACTGTCAAGACCAATGGGGTTGACCCTGAGGTTTACAGACTTATGCTATTACCTTTTGCTGTAAGAGACAGAGCTAGGATATGGTTGGACTCACAACCTAAAGAAAGCCTGAACTCTTGGGAAAAGCTAGTCAATGCTTTGTTGGCAAAGTTCTTTCCACCTCAAAAATTGAGTAAGCTTAGAGTAGAAGTCCAAACCTTCAAACAGAAGGAAGGTAAATCCCTCTATGAAGCTTGGGAAAGATACAAACAATTGATCAAAAAGTGTCCTTCTGACATGCTTTCTGAGTGGAGCATCATAGGTATCTTCTATGATGGTTTGTCTGAACTGTCCAAGATGTCATTGGATAGCTCTGCTAGAGGATCTCTTCATCTGAAGAAGACGCCTGCAGAAGCTCAAGAACTCATTGAAATGGTTGCAAATAACCAATTCATGTACACTTCTGAAAGGAATCCTGTGAACAATGGGACGAATCAGAAGAAAGGAGTTCTTGAGATTGATACTCTGAATGCCATATTGGCTCATAACAAAATATTGACTCAGTAAGTCAATATAATTTCTCAAAGTCTGTCTGGAATGTAAGCTCCACCAGACAGTACTAAGGATGCTTCATCTGAAGAAGAAGCTTATGATCCTGAGAACCCTTCAATGGAAGAGGTGAATTACATGGGAGAACCCTATGGAAACACCTATAATCCTTTATGGAGAAATCATCCAAAAAAAAGAGATTATAACAAAAGAATGGAAGAAGAATGAATGTAACAACAAAGAATTGAAGAGTAGGAGTATAAGAAAAAATGAATGAGAACCTAGATCTAAGAACTAAACCTAATTCTAATCCTAATTCTAGAGAGATGTGAGAGCTTCTCTCTCTAGAAACTAACTCTAAACTAATCTTAATGAGTGTGATTGATGCTAAGTGAGTCAATCTCCTTTTCTCTTCAATCCTTGGCTTTAAATAGCAGTTTAGGCACCAAAGTTGGTTGGAATTGGGTCCCACAACTCCTCAAAATTTGTTGGGTGCGAATTCAATAAAAAATCATATATCAACACCGACGCGTACGCGCACAGCACGCGTACGCATCCATGGGCCATTTCGCAGGGTGCGCGTAAGCGCCTGGTGCGCCCGCATGTCCATGGGCGAGTTCAATTCTTTAGCTTTTCCATGTGTTCTCCACTTTGCTTGCTTTTTCTTCACTCCTTTTATCCATTTCTAGCCTTTTCAATCTGAAATCACTAACAAACACATCAAGGCATCTAGTGGAATCAAAGGGAGATTAAAATCATCAAGTTAAAGGCCTAAAAAGCATGTTTTCACATCTAAGCACAAATAAGGAGACAATCAAAAAATCATGCTAATTCATTGAATAAATATGGGTAAAAGGTGATAAAATTCCCTAAAATTAATACAAGATAAACCCTAAATATGGGGTTTATCACTCAGCCCAAGCACATACCAAGTGGGTCTGGAAGTGGATTTCTGCATCGTTTACTTATTTTTGTAATCCTAGTAACTAGTTTAGTATAAAGAGGACTTTTTACTATTGTACTAAGGAATCTTTGGATGTTTAGTCCTTAGACCTAGGTCTTGGTTATTCTGGTTCCCTCTCTGGGGCTGAAACCAATGAACACCATTATCACTTATGTATGTCCAACGGTGGAGTTTCTACACTTTATAGATTAAGGTGTGGATCTCTGCTGTCTGATAAACCACTATTTTATGGTTTATCTTATGCTCAATTGAGTGGTTTTTATCAAGCCTTTGCACACTTATTCATATGATTGCATGGTTTTGCAATTCCTTCCTTATGATATGACATGTGAGAAAACATGTTTCTTATGCTTTAAAATAATCAAATTTAATTATCCTTTATTACCATTCGATGCTGTAATTTGTGTGTTGAGTACTTTCAGGTTTTATAGGGCAGGAATGACTTAAAGGATGGAAAGGAAACATACAAAAATGGAAGGAAAGCACAAAATTGGAGTTTTGGAGAAACTGGCAGCGACGCGTCTGCATGGACGACTGGTGGACGAAATTGTGATCCATGTTCTAACTATTTTGAGATAAATCATTATTATGGCACTGGTTGAATTCACAACTCCGTTCAACTAACCAGCAAGTGTACTGGGTCGTCCAAGTAATAAACCTTACGTGAGTAAGGGTCGATCCCACAGAGATTGTTGGTGTGAAGCAAGCTATGGTCACCTTGTAAATCTCAGTTAGGCAGATTAAATTGGTTTATGGGTTTCGAAAATAAAAATAAGGAAATAAATAATAAAAGGGATAGGATACTTATGCAGATTCATTGGTGGGAATTTCAGATAAGCGAATGGAGGTACTATATGCTCAAGGACGCCTGCTATTCTCCTGCTTCAACTCAATCCTTCTTACTCCTTTCCATGGCAAGCTGTGTATAGGGGTTCACCATCAGCGGTGGCTACTTTCAATCCTCTCGGGAAAATGATCCTATGCGG
>NC_029778.3:40961978-40962409 GCF_000817695.3 Arachis duranensis
TGAAACTTGAGGTACAGCAGAGCTCTACACCCTTAATCTATGGTGTGCAGAAACTCCACCGTTGAAAATACATAAGAAAAAGGTTCAGGCATGGCCGAATGGCCAGCCCTCTCCATGATCAAGTGACCGAATGATCCAGGACTTAAAGTGGTCAAAAGATGTCTAATACAATAGATAAATGTCCTATATATACTAGACTAGCTCCTAGGGTTTACATGAGTAAGTAATTGATGCATAAATTCACTTCCGGGGCCCACTTGGTGTATGCTTGGGCTGAGCTTGATTAATACACGAGCTGAGGCATCTCTTGGAGTTGAACTCCGAGTTATGACGTGTTTTGGGCGTTCAACTCCGAATCATGACGTTTTTCTGGCGTTTAACTCCAGACAGCAGCATGAACTTGGCGTTTAACGCCAAGTTACGTCGTCTAT
>NC_029778.3:40965402-40965852 GCF_000817695.3 Arachis duranensis
TAAAAACTGAAAACAGAAAGAAATAAAGAGCAAGGAATGAATCCACCTGAGTGAGGGTGGCGCCTTCTTGAAGGTCCAATGGTGCTTTTTGAGCTCCTCTATGTCTCTTCCTTGCTTCTGTTGAATGATTCCTAGTAATTTTGGTGTTTCTTCCCTTAGTTGCTTCCAATATTTATGTGGAGGATAACTTATTCCCTGAGGTATCTCAGGGATCTCTTGATTTGCAGCCATATGTTCTACCACTGAGCTATGACAGCTTATATTTTTTTCCATCTCCCAAGACTCAGAGGTGGAAGCTTTTGTCTTCCCTTTGAGGTTTCTCTGGCCTTAGGTGCCATTAATGGTAATGGAAAAGCAAAAAAAAAAGCTATGCTTTTACCACACCAAACTTAAAATATTGCTCGCCCTCGAGCAAGAAAGAAAAGAAGAGAAGAAGAAGAAGAAGAAGAG
>NC_029778.3:40965925-40966871 GCF_000817695.3 Arachis duranensis
AATTGAATTTGAATTTTATGAAGGTAGGTGGGGTTTATGGGGAAGAGTGGGTTGATGTGAGGAGTGTTGGGATTTGTGACATGGGGGATACAAATCACAAAAATAGGATTAAGAGGTAAGGTGGGAATATGGTAGGTGGGGATCCTGTGGGGTCCACAGATCCTGAGGTGAAAAGAAATACCATTCCTTCACCATATAGGCATGTAAAATGCCTTCGTGCATCATTCTGGCGTTTAAACGCCCATTGGTGCCCGTTCTGGGCGTTCAACGCCCATGTAATGCATGTTTCTGGCGTTGAACGCCAGTTTCATGCTTGTTACTGGCGTTCAGCGCCAGTTTGTCCTCTCTGGGCACATTCCTGGCGTTCAGCGCCAAGATGTTGCTTGTTTCTGGCGTTCAGCGCCAGAATGGTGCTCTGTTCTGGCGTTGAACGCCGGCCAGATGCACCTTACTGGCGTTGAACGCCAGCCCGTGCGTCCTCCAGGGTGAAAATTTTTTTTCTTCTGTTTTTGACTTTGTTTTTAATTTTTTTTATTTTTTTCGTGACTCCTCATGATCATGTACCTAATAAAACACAAAATAACAATAAAAATAAAAATTAGATAAATAAAATTGGGTTGCCTCCCAACAAGCGCTTCTTTAATGTCAATAGCTTGACAGTGGCTCTCATGGAGCCACAAGATGATCAGGTCAATATTAGTGTGTAGTCCCCACACCAAACTTAGAGTTTGGATATGGGATCGTAACACCAAACTTAGAGTTTGGTTGTGGCCTCACAACACCAAACTTAGAGTTTGACTGTGTGGGCTCTTCTTGACCCTGAACTGAGAGAAGCTCTTCATGCTTATTCTCCTTTGTCACAGAGGGATTGCCATGTGCTTGAAACACAAGGTATTCTCCATTCAATTGAAGGACTAACTCTCCTCTGTTGACATCTATCACAGCT
>NC_029778.3:40968860-40969522 GCF_000817695.3 Arachis duranensis
TTTGTGAAGTCACCAAGCATTCTCCTTGCATTATTATTATTATTATTTTCGGCTGCCATCTCCTTCTCTTGTTCGAAAATTTCTGAAAGGTTATTTCTGGATTGTTGTAATTTAGCTTCTCTTAATTTTCTCTTCAGAGTCCTTTCAGGTTCTGGATCAACTTCAACAAGAGTGCCCTTTTCCCTGTTCCTGCTCATATGAAAGAGAAGAAAACAAGAAAAGAAAGAGGAATTCTCTATGTCACAGTATAGAGATTCCCTTATGTTAGTAGAAGAAGAAAGGGGTTAGAAGAAGGGAGATGGGGATTCGGATTTTTGGATGAAGAGAGGTGAAGAGAAGTGTTAGTAATTAAATAATTAAATAGAAGAAGAAAAGAGAAGGGAGATTTCGAAAATAATTTTTGAAGCAGAGGTTAGTAATTTCAAAAAATCAAAGACAAAATATAATTAAAATTAAAATTTAAAACAAAGAAGAATTTTTGAAAAAGAGAGGGAGAATTTTCAAAAATTAGAGAGGGAAAAGTAGTTAGGTGGTTTTGAAAAAGATAAGAAACAAACAAAAAGTTAGTTAGTTGATTGAAAAAGATTTGAAATCAAATTTTCAAAAGATAAGAAGCTAAGAGGTTGGATAAGATATTTGAAATCAAATTTTGAAAAAGATAA
>NC_029778.3:40971549-40975077 GCF_000817695.3 Arachis duranensis
GAGTAAGTAATTGATGCATAAATCCACTTCCGGGGCCCACTTGGTGTATGCTTGGGCTGAGCTTGATCTATCCACGAGCTGAGGCTTTTCTTGGAGTTGAACTCCAAGTTATAACGTGTTTTGGGCGTTCAACTCCGGATCATGACGTTTTTCTGGCGTTTAACTCCAGACAGCAGCATGAACTTGGCGTTCAACGCCAAGTTACGTCGTCATTCTTCGAATAAAGTATGGACTATTATATATTGCTGGAAAGCCCTGGATGTCTACTTTCCAACGCCGTTGAGAGCGCGCCAATTGGAGTTCTGTAGCTCCAGAAAATTCATTTCGAGTGCAGGGAGGTCAGATTCCAACAACATCAGCAGTCCTTTTGTCAGCCTTTTTCAGAGTTTTGCTCAAATCCCTCAATTTCAGCCAGAAATTACCTGAAATCACAGAAAAACACACAAACTCATAGTAAAGTCCAGAAATGTGAATTTTAACATAAAAACTAATGAAAACATCCCTAAAAGTAGCTCAAACTTACTAAAAACTATCTAAAAACAATGCCAAAAAGCGTATAAATTATCCGCTCATCAACGACGCGAACGCGTGCTTTGCATAAATAAGCATCAACGCGAGCGCATGGACGACGTGAATGCGTGGCAATGGAAACACAACTGACGCGGACGCATGACTGACACGACCGCGTGGAAGAGCTAAACTCCAGATGACGCGACCGCGTGACCCACGCAGACGCGTGATGTGTGCGATCTGCAGAATTTGCAGAAGTCGTCCTCAGCGATTTCTGGGTCCCTTTTGGCCCAGATCCAAGCCCAGAGAACATAGATTGAAGGATTATAAATGGAGGAATCCATCCGTTCATGAGCATATAGAGATTAGAGACTGAATACTGGATTCATACACACTTTTTAGGATTTAGATGTAGTTTTTAGAGAGAGAGGGTCTCTCCTCTCTCTTAGGATTAGGACTCCTCTTAAAGGACTTAGGAATATTTTCATCTCCTTCAATTACAGGTTCAATGTCCTTTTTATTTGTCTTTCCAATTTGATTTATGAACTTGTCCATGTTAGAATTGACATCTTTATTTAAATATAATTTGAGGTATTTAAGACTCATGATTGCTTTTCCTTATTTTTAACTTAGATTATTTACTATTGGCTTTGGTTGATTAATTGGTAACTCTTGAGTTATCAAACTCATCGTGATTGATAATTATTATTCTTGCTGATTAATTTAGATTCCTATAACTCTAGTCTTTCCTTAAGGAGTTGACTAGGACTTTAGGTATTAAATTAATTTGTCCACTTAACTGACCTTTATAGTTAGAGGTTGACTTAGTGGGAGCAACAGTATAATTCTCATCACCATTGATAAGGATAACTAGGATAGGACTTCCAGTTTTCATACCTTGCCAAGAGATTTCTTCGTTATTAATCTATTAATTTTTGCAACCCATTTCTCTTGCTCAAAATCCTTTTCAAAAATCCAAAAATACTATTTTCTATAACCAATAATAAATCATACTTCCCTGCAATTCCTTGAGAAGACAACCCGAGGTTTGAATACTTCGGTTTATAAATTTTATTGGGTTTGTTACTTGTGACAACCAAAACGTTTGTAAGAAATGTTGATTGCTTGGTTTAGAAACTATACTTTCAACGAGAATTTATTATAACTTCTAAACCATCAATCTTCAGTTCTTCAAAATGGAGCCGTTACCGGGGAATTGCAAACGTGTGCCTTATTATTGGTTATTGTAAATATTTTTCTTTTACTTGTTTATTTGTTTTTTTTCCTTCTTATTTCTGATAACTACTATGAATTCTCACCCCTCTCGCTTTGAGTTTGGTTCTAATTTTGTTGAAAGGAATGGAAGCTATAACAGGAATATGCATCACGGTCTAAGTAATCAAAGATGGATGGAGCCAAGAGCATATGATCAACCCTTGAGGCAACAACACCTTCCAAGATATCATGGACAGAGACCATTCTACAATGCATGCCAAACTGATCGATATGGTGGACCCCCTTGGAGCTACCAACAAGCTCCACCCTATGCTCAAAGACTATCCTCTCAACATAACTTCGAACCACCACACTCACAAGCTTCTTTTCGCCATTCGCCACCGTATGATCTTTATCCATCCCAACACTAATTCAATTACTCCCAAGAACCACCACTTCCCTATGCACCATGTCCATATCCATCAAGCCAAGAATCACAGGTTCGCTTCGAAGAATCAGTAGATCAATTTCATGCAACTCTTCATCAACTGGAGCAAGCAATAAATCAATTATCTTCCAGACGTTTGGACACTCAAGGAACTCTTCTCCCGCCAGGAGTCATCATGTAAGATGCCAAGGATGGAAATAGAGGATTTGCCTCTTTTCCTTTTGCCGGTGGTTACTTTGCCCTTTCCCCTGCCTTAAGAGTCAGACATCCTGAAAGACAGAATTACCAGGATATAATTGAGGAATAAAAGCAGGAAAACAAGTAGGCAAATAGGATAATAGCAATATGAGTATATAGTGGCAAAAGAGCAAGAGAAGCGAGAATTGAGTGAAAGATGTGAGTATTCGGGATTGTGTATAAGGAAAAAGTCTGAAAATAAAAATGACAATCCAAAATACATTCTAAGTGGAATTCACGTTAAGAAGGAAAAACAGTAATCATTCCTTGAGTTAGAAAGTTAAAGGAAATAAAGGAAAACAGAAAGGAGAAGTTTTGAAAGTTAAATTGGTTAGGATGTAAAAAGGAAGTTAGAAAGTGAAAGAGTGAGTTAGTGAAAAGAAGGTTAAAGGTAAGTGGCATGAGAATAGTTTCCTAGGTAACAATAAATTCATAAGTTAAAGAATAATCCACTCATATTCAAGCAGGGATAACATGGTATTGATGATGAATCAGATAGATACAGAAGTAGTAAAAATTAAAATCAAATCATCAATAAAGCAATTTGTTAACCAGGAAGCCGAAAGGAATAAGGAAGCAGACCCATGCATTCAAGAATTGGTTTGGTTGAGTGGTGTAGAATTGAGAAATGCTAAAACCAATTCCTGAATGTAAAAAGGAAACAATTTGCAGAAAATTGGGCAGCATTCCGGCTAAAATTGGAAGGTCCCGAAAAACAAATAGCAAGAAAAGAAAACAGTTCATATGAATGAAAATAAGGCTGCACAAATTACATGAATATGAAAGAGTAGTGTAACAGCAGCATGCAACAGTTAAGAGCAGCATATGAACAGTATGAACATCGCAGCAAGATTACAATTGCAGAACAGATAAACAGATAACAAGAATGGTGCAATTATCAGGCATAAATCCACTAACCACATCCTAGCTACTTAACCACCTAAAATCCACTACAAACATGCATCTCTATCTAGCCTATTCGAAACAAAAGTTGGAAAACAAACTGAAGAACTGCAAGGAGGAATTGTAGTAAGGTGGAACCTGGTGCGTGGCACCGGAGGAAGCACGGCGGTGCGGCGGTAGAGCAGGGGTGGTGGCAGGAGGGGTTGAATTGGGGA
>NC_029778.3:40975089-40987998 GCF_000817695.3 Arachis duranensis
GGTGGTTGAGGGTTGTGCGGCGGCGGTCAGAGCAAGGTGGTTGTTGGGGGTGGTTGAGCGCGGTGGTGTGGAGTTGCAGAGAAGAGAGGAAGAGGGGGGTTGGGGTTTGGGGGACGTGATAGGTTAGGATTCGCATGAATTGGGGTTAGTGATCATAAATCCACGCGAACGCGTGGGGGACACGATCGCGTAAATTGGTTAAAATAGGTTTGACGCAGATGCGTGGTCGACGCAATCTCGTGGGTTGGGTAAAAGACGAGTGACGCGGACGCGTGAAGCATGCGAACGCGTCACTGTCCCTCGAGTATTAATGCAAAGTACTATTGTTCTTCTATTCAATTCAAGCTTATTCTTGTTCCAGGATATTCATTCGCACACAAGAACATGATGAATGTGATGATCAAGTGACACTCATCACCATTCTCACTTATGAACGCGTGCCTGACAACCACTTCCGTTCTACATGAAAACAAGCTTGAATGCATATCTCTTGGGTTTCTAATCAACGATTCACATCATTTCCCCTCTGACAATGGGGCATCTGAATCTGAGATTAGAACCTTCGTGGTATAGGCTAGAAACAATTGGCAGCATTCCTGAGATCCGGAAAGTCTAAACCTTGTTTTTGGTATTCCGAGTAGGATCTGTGAAGGGATGACTGTGACGAGCTTCAAACTCGCGACTGTGACGAGCTTCAAACTCGCGACTGTGGGGCGCAATGACAGCGCGCAAAAGGATCATTGGATCTTATTCCAACACGATCGAGAACCAACAGTTGATTAGCCATGCGGTAGCTGTGCCTAGTATTTTCATCCGAGACGAGAAATCCGACAGTTGATTAGCCGTACAGAAACCGTAGAGGACCATTTTCACTGAGAGGACGGGAGGTAGCCATTGACATAGGTGATCCCCAACATACAGCTTGCCATGGAAAGGAGTATGAATGATTGAATGAAGACAGTAGAAAAGCAGAGATTCAGAAGGAATAACGCATCTCCATACGCTTATCTGAAATTCCCACCAATGAATTACATAAGTATCTTTATCTTTATTTTATGTTTATTTATCTTTTAATTATCAAAGCTTCATAACCATTTGAATCCGCCAGATTGAGATTTACAAGATGACCATAGCTTGCTTCAAATCGACAATCTCCGTGGGATCGACCTTTACTCACGTAAGGTATTACTTGGACGACCCAGTGCACTTGCTGGTCAACTGCACGAAGTTGTGTATCACGATTTCGTGTACCTAGTTTTTGGTGCCGTTGCCAGGGATTGTTCGAGTTTGGACAACTGACGGTTCATCTTGTTGCTTAGATTAGGTATTTTTATTTTTATTTTGTTCTTCAAAATTTTTAAGAATGAATTCTAGAGTTTCAGATGATGCTTTTATCATCACAGGAGCTAGTTGATTCCCATCAATTTGGCTGTTGTATGTGATGTCCTGCTAAAGCTTGGCTAGCCATGTCTAATCTTTTTTAGACTAAAGCTTTAGACTAACATTGCATGATTCCTGGAATTCTCATTAAAAATTTTGAGTTTCTTATTTTCTTTTTCAAAATAATTTTCTAAAAAATACAAAAAAATCATAAAATCATAAAATAAAAAAATATTTTAAGTTTCTTGTTTGAGTCTAGAGTCAATTTTAAGTTTGGTGTCAATTGCATATTTTCTTTTTTTTCTGGCATTTTTTGAAATTTTATGCATTATGTTCTTTATTGATCTTCAAGTTGTTCTTGAAGATTTTCTGTGTTCTGATCTTTAAATTCTCTTGTTTTGTATGATTTGTTGTTTTTCATATGCATTCTCAATTTATTAGTGTCCATAGTATACAAACTTCTAAGTTTGGTGTCTTGCATGTCCTTCTTTTCTAAAAATTTTTCAAAAATATGTTCTTGATGTTTATCATGATCTTCAAAGTGTTCTTGGTGTTCATCTTGACATTCAGAGTGTCCTTGCATGCATTATTTGTTTTGATCTTGCATTCTTATGTTTTAATTCATTTTGTTGTTTGTCTCTCTCATCATTAAAAATTCAAAAATTCAAAAATATATCTTGTCAAGTCAATAATACAGGGAATTGAAAATTCAGAACATTCAGCAGAGGAATCACAGAGAAAAGCTGCGCGTTCAGAAAAATGCCCAGTAAGGAAGCATTTCTGGCATTCAACGCCAGCCAGGGTACCTGGCTGGGCGTTAAACGCCCAAAAGGGTAGTATTTTGGGCGTTAAACGCCAGAATGGATACCATTCTGGCCGTTTAACGCCAGGATGCCATAGAAGAGGAGATTTTGTTTTCAATTCAAATCTTTTTCAAATTTTCATGTTTTAATTCTTATTTTTGAAATCATATCTTTCAAAATCAAATATTTTCAATCATATCTTTTTCAAAAATTCAAATCTTTCTCATTTTTCTTTCATTATTTTCAAAAATCTTGATTCAAAAATTTCAAGTTTGTTACTTTCTTGTTAAGAAAGATTCAATATTTGAATTTTAGAATCATATCTTTTAATTTCTTGTTAGTCAAGTCATCAAATTTTAAAAAATCAAATCTTTTTCAAAAATTTGTTTTTTAATCATATCTTTTCAAACATATTTTTTTTTTCAATCAAATCTTTTTCAACCATATCTTTTCAATCATATCTTTTTAAAAAATCAAATTTTCTTTTATCATATCTTTTCAAATTTATTATTTCTTATCTTTTTCAAAACCACCTAACCACTTTCTCACTTTTGATTTTCGAAAACCATTAACCATTTTTCAAAATTCTTTTTAATTAACTAATTGTTTTAAATTTTGATTTAATTTTTCGAAAATTACCTCCCTCTCATGTCTTTCTATTTAATTACAAACACTTCTCCTCTACTAGCAATTCGGACTCTCTCATTCTTTATATGTTCGAATTCGCCTCTATCTACCTCATCCTTCTATTCTTATTTTCCTCTGACATCTTAAGGAATCTTTATACTGTGACAAAGAGGATTCCTCTTCCTTTATGTTCTCTTCTTTTTCATATGATCAGGAGCAAGGACAAGAACATTCTTGTTGAAGCCGACCCTGAACCTGAAAGGACTCTGAAGAAGAAGCTAAGAGAAGCTAAAGCACAACAATCCAGAGAAAATCTTACAGAGAATCTCAAAAAAGAAGTAATGGCCGAACCCAACAACAATAACAATGCAAGGAAGGTGCTTGGTGATTTTACTACACCAACTTCCAACTTCCATGGAAGAAGCATCTCAATCCCTGCCGTTGGAGTAAACAATTTTGAGCTTAAGCCTCAATTAGTTTCTCTGATGCAACAGAATTGCAAATTCTATGGACTTCCATCAGAAGATCCTTTTCGGTTCTTAACTGAATTCTTGTATATCTGTGATACTGTTAAGACCAATGGAGTTGATCCCGAGGTCTACAAGCTTATGCTTTTCCCTTTTGCTATAAGAGACTGAGCTAGAATATGGTTGGACTCTCAACCTAGAGATAGCCTAAACTCTTGGGATAAGCTGGTCACGACTTTCTTAGCCAAATTCTTTCCTCCTCAAAAGATGAGCAAGCTTAGAGTGGATGTTCAAACCTTCAGAAAGAAAGAAGGTGAATCCCTCTATGAAGCTTGGGAAAGATACAAGAAACTGACTAAAAAGTGTCCTTCTGACATGCTCTCAGAATGGACCATCCTGGATATATTCTATGATGGTCTGTCTGAATTGTCTAAGATGTCATTGGACCATTCTACAGGTGGATCTATTCACCTGAAGAAAACACCTGCAGAAGCTCAGGAACTCATTGAAATGGTTGCAAATAACCAGTTCATGTACACCTCTGAAAGGAATCCTGTGAATAATGGGACGCCTCAGAGGAAGTGAGTTCTTGAAATTGATACTCTGAACGCCATATTGGCTCAGAACAAAATGTTGACTCAGCAAGTAAATATGATTTCTCAGAGTCTGAATGGATTGCAAACTGCATCCAATAGTACTAAAGAAGCATTTTCTGAAGAAGAAGCATATGATCCTGAGAACCCTGCAATGGCAGAGGTGAATTACATGGGTGAAACCTATGGAAATACCTATAATCCATCATGGAGAAATCATCCAAATTTCTCATGGAAGGATCAACAAAAGCCTCAACAAGGCTTTAACAATAATAATGGTGGAAGAAACAGGTTTAGCAATGGCAATCCTTTTCCATCATCTTCTCAGCAACAGATAGAGAATTCTGAGCAGAATCCATCTAGCTTAGCAAATATAGTCTCTGATCAATCTAAGGCCACTCTTAGTTTCATGAATGAAACAAGGTCCTCCATTAGAAACTTGGAGGCACAAGTGGGTCAATTGAGTAAAAGGGTTACTAAAACTCCTCCTAGCACTCTCCCAAGCAATACAGAAGAGAATCCCAAAAGAGGGTGCAAGGCGATAACTGTGACCAACATGGCCGAACCTAGAGAGAGTGAAAAGGCAGTGATTCCCAGCGAGGAAGACCTCAGGGAACATCCACTGGCTATTAAGGAGTACCCCAGTGAGGGACCAAAGGAATCTGAGGCTCATACAGAGACCATAGAGATTCCATTGAACATCCTTTTACCATTCATGAGCTCTGATGACTATTCATCTTCTGAAGAAGATGAAGACATTGCTGAAGGGAAAGTTGCCCAGTATCTAGGAGCAATCATGAAGCTGAATGCCAAGCTATTTGGTAATGAGACTTAGGAGGATGAACCTCCATTGCTCATTAATGAACTGAATAACTGGGTTCAGCAAACTTTACCTCAAAAGAAACAGGATCCTGGTAAATTCTTAATACCCTGTACCATAGGCACCATGACCTTTGAGAAGGCTCTGTGTGACTTAGGGTCAGGTATTAACCTCATGCCACTCTCTGTAATGGAGAAACTAGGAATCTTTGAGGTACAAGCTGCAAGAATCTCACTAGAGATGGTAGTCAAATCAATGAAACAGGCTTATGGACTAGTAGAGGACGTGCTGGTGAAGGTTGAAGGCCTTTACATCCCTGCTGATTTTATAATCCTAGACACTGGGAAGGATGAGGATGAATCCATCATCCTTGGCAGACCTTTCCTAGCCACAGCAAAAGCTGTGATATATGTTGACAGAAGAGAGTTGGTCCTTCAATTGAATGAGGACTACCTTGTATTCAAGACTCAAGGTTCTCCTTCTGTACACATGGAGAAGAAGCATGAAAGGCTTCTCTCAATACAGAGTCAAACAAAGCCCCCACATTTAAACTCTAAGTTTGGTGTTGGGAGGCCACAACCATGCTCTCAATATCTGTGAGGCTCTATGAGAGCCCACTTTCAAGCTATTGACATTAAAGAAGCACTTATTGGGAGGCAACCCAATTTTTAGTTATCTATGTTAAATTTCTATTTTCCATTATTATTTTATGTTTTCTTTAGGTTGATGATCATGTGGAGTCACAAAAATAACCACAATAATCAAAGCAAATTCAAAAATAGCATTAAAAACAGCACACCTTGTAGGAAGAACTTACTGGTGTTTAAACGCTAGTAAGGATAGCAGGATGGGCATTAAATGCCCAGTCTGTCACCATTCTGGGTGTTTAATGCCAGAAATGGGCACCAGACTGGCGTTTAACGCCAGAACAGGGCACCAAGTTGGCGTTAAACACCAGGAAAGGTATAAAAGCTAGTGTTTAACGCCAGAAACAGGTAGTAGTCTGGCGTTAAACACCAGAGTTGCATTCTAAGGGCATTTTGCACGCCTAAATGGTGCAGGGATGAGAAATCCTTGACGCCTCATGATCTATGGACCCCACAGGATCCCCACCTACCCCACCTGCATCCCTCTTCCCCAAAAACCTCACCTACCTCACTTTTCAAATTCAAACACTTTTCCCTCCAAAACCCAACCCCAAATACACGAACCTACCTCTTCCCCCACTCTTATATAAACCCCTCATCCCTCCTTCAATTTCACACATCACAAATACTACTTCTACCCCTTGGCCGAACCACATACCACCCTCCATCTCCTCCATTTTCTTCTTCTTCCCCTTCTTTCTTTCTTCTTTTGCTCGAGGATGAGCAAACCTTTTAAGTTTGGTGTGGTAAAAGCATTGCTTTTTATTTTTCCATAACCATTTATGGCATCTAAGGCCGGAAAAACCTCTAGAAAGAGGAAAGAGAAGGCAAAAGCTTCCACCTCTGAGTCATGGGAGATGAAGAGATTCATCTCAAAGGTCCATCAAGACCACTCTTATGAAGTTGTGGCAAAAAAGAAGGTGATCCCTGAGGTCTCTTTCATGCTCAAAAGGAATGAGTATCCGAAGATCCGACATGAGATCCAAAGAAGAGGTTGGGAAGTTCTCACCAACCCCATTCAACAAGTCAGAATCTTAATGGTTCAAGAGTTCTATGCCAATGCATGGATCACTAGGGACCATGATCAAAGTATGAACCCGAATCCAAAGAATTGGCTTACAATGGTGTTCATATCCTGGGTCGAGTTGCCCAACCCGGGATGTTCTACAGACAAAGTGACTGACCTGTTCAGGTCAGGACAATCCGACCACTTCTCAAAGAGCTCGGCCAAGTCACGAGAAAGCCCAAACAAAGGGCCCAAATAGAGGAACACACCCCAGATCCTAAGGCAGCCCAAGCCTACACGAGAAGGGCGATTCCCTTGAAGATAAGATGACCTCACTTGAAGATAAGATAAAGATAAGATAAGATAACTCATACTCTGATTCTACTCAATACCTGCTTAATACCCTTAATAACTTAAGCATCGGAGTCCCTTGCAGGTACCCCCCACCCTTCGGTGATAAAGGATCAGCAGCACTCTCAGTTCCACATGTCGGACACACCAACTCCAGCCGCTATACACCTACAGTTTTAGGTAACCCTCAAAACATTGGCGCTGTTGCCGGGGAACCTGGAAGTCATCCCATCACCATGGTGGACAACCATGACAACAACCATAACTCAGGTTTGAAAGATAGAATGCCGCACAAGAACATGGATGCTATACTTAAAGATGCTCCGGAATCCAATGGAGACAAAAATTCATCAAATCCAGGGGTGATAGAAGCACTTCAAGATCGATTAAAGCAATTTGAGAAAGAAGCCCAACATTAACGCGAAAAAGAAGAGGATCTACATCGGGAGATAAGGCGGCGCCGAGAATTAGAAAATAAGCTTATGAAACTCGAAGCTGATCTCAAAACTAAAGCTGATCCACCCCAGAGGATAGCTCTCACAAAGATCAAGATCCACTCACCAGGGAAATTATGAAGACCAAAATCCCAAAAGATTTCAAACTTCCGGATATGACTCTGTATGACGACACCTCGGACCCTAACCACCATCTCAGCAACTTTAGAAGTAGGATGTACCTCACTGATGCCTCAGATGCAGTTCGTTGCAAAGCCTTTCCAACAACTCTTACCAAGACAACCATTAGATGGTTCAACAACCTACCTCCAAAATCCATCTCGAGTTTTGACGACCTGGCCAAAAAGTTCCTGGCCAGATTTTCCATACAAAAGGACAAAACCAAACACGCACCCAGCCTACTAGGAATCAAGCAAGGAGATCGGGAGAGTCTTCGTAACTACATGGAAAGATTCAAGAAAACATGCATGGACATACAAAGTCTACCAACAGAAGCTGCCATCAAGGGCCTCATAAATGGCTTACGAGAAGGACCATTTAGCCAATCTATATCAAAGAAGTACTATAACTCCCGAGTTTTTAAAATTAAATTTTACGCTTTAAATTTAAAAATAAAATTTAATTTAATTATAACATATTCTATTATTTTAAATTATATATCAGAAACTATATTAATAGTTACCGTCTAAATTAATTTTTATTATTATTATTATTATTATTATTATTTAGTTATATTTAGTTGGCCGAAGCCATTAAGATTTGTATTATATTATTACAATATTATATTATTACTTGTTTATAACATGACACATGCTCTCTCTTTTTATATATAACTAAATGAAAGAATTAGAAACGTGGCTTATGTGCTCTTGTGCATATATATATACATACATATAATTGTTACACATGCCACTCTTAATTATTAATCAATGACACCTAATGAAGCATTAGCCACCACAAATTATCCATTCATTCCTATCAGCCTTATCACTTTCATTTCTTTACTCTCACCACCGAATTGAACTTGGCAAAAAAAAAAAAGAAGAAGAAAGAAAGGCCGAGAGAGAATGTGAGCTTTCATGGAAACCATGAGTTTTTAGCTTCAATTTCTTGAGATCCGTAACTCCAATAAAAAAATCTAATCCGGTAAAAGTGTTCGTATCTTCCTCCTCTACGCGTTGACGTTGTTTTTGTTCGGTGGAAGCTGACGGTAATATAGCTCCTCTTCCTCTTAAGTTCGGCCAATTGGAGTTCTAGGAGGCACAGACGATTCTTGACGTTTTTTTTCTTCAGCAGCTCGGTCAGAAAGTTTTTCTGAAACTTTTGTTGATTTTGATTTCATACGGAGGTAGGGGATTTTGTTTTGAAATTAACTATTTTTAAACTATGAATGCCATGGAAGTCTAGTGGGTATTTGTAAATAATTTATGATTGTTTGAAATAACTGAATGATGAGTTTGAGTTGTGTTTGTGTCTAAATAGGTTGAGAGTGAAGTCCTAAATATCTATTTGTGGCATGTTCAGTTTGCAAAATGTGAAAGAAACCATATCTAATGAAAGAAGTTTGAAACAAAAAGTCTTACGGTAAACAACCAAGGAAGAGATTCACATTAGCACGAATAAGGATTATGCGTTGAAATGGAGCTAATCCCTAAACTTAACTTCTAACGTTCCCAAACCCCGTAATTGACGTTACTTATTACTTCTATTGGGTCTATGATAACCCGTTAGTACTCTCATATACATAAATCATTAGTATTAAGTTGGTTTTTTAAGAAAAGGAATCTCTGCCACAGGAGAGCAGAGAACAAAGATTAAAGGAATATTTTAATTAATGAAGCATCTGCCAAAGGAGAGCAGATGTGACATTGTTTGGGCCTTAGTGCCAATTGTAAAGTAGGGACGCCCACACACTGAGAACTATTTTCCAGATGTACGCTTATTGATTTGGAAAGTCACACTGATGCGGCCTAGCCGTACGACTTATAAGCACACTGATGCATCTGGAAAGCCATATCTGGGACTTGTGCACGGGTAATGTCGGGAGCGGGTAGGCAACCGACACATGAGCTCATGGCCTGCATTAGGGATAGACATGCATCATGTTGTTTGCATATTTGCATTTGATTGTGCTTGCTTGTTTTGTTTCTTTGTGATTGTGCTATCTGTCTTGTTGTGACTTGCTTGTACATTGAATTGAATCTCTTGCTTGTACTATTTGTTTGTAAATGTATTAAAGTGATTACGAATTGACATTTGACTGAGGATTAACTACGTGGCTAAAAGACGGATAATGTGACTAGTTTTATATTTAAAATTTGATTTAATTTTAGAGATTTTAAAAAGAGGTAATTTGTTAGGTAAAGTAGAACAAGAGTATTTTCAAAGGGTTCAATAAAAATAAAGTTTTATTGAGTAAAGTTAACTATTTGCACTTTATTTTATTACTTTTACGGCATTCCCATTCCCTAATAAGAACGTTTGGTTTGTTCTCACCCCAAATCTTCCACCCTTTCAGTGACACAGGTTCGGAGACTCAGTAAGAAGCTGCAGATGATTAGTAGATTTACTTGTGATTCCTGTTATTTTTATAGAGTTCCCTCGTCCTTGTTGCTTCAGGGTTTTTATTTTATCCAGAGGGATAGGTATTGTATTTGAGTTTTACATTGAATTTAATTGTATGGCATGTTTTATTATTAATAATTATGTGATTATTGTTATTTGCAGACTTTTTGTTATGTTATTTTAATTATCAAAATATATTTTCTGGTATTTTCTTATAAACTAAAACGCGATATCGACCTAAAGGCTCAATATTAAATAGTAAATAAGGAGAACAGGTTAGTAACTCCTTACTTTTGGTACGATTTAGGGTGTTACATTATGGTATCAGAGCAGTTCGTTCCTATTAGAGCCTTGGGAATGGACTGATTATGCTTCACTGCATACTCTGAGTGTCTGTCATGCAATAGGACTTGTCCTAATGATAAGAGTTTGAGTTTTGAGATGCATGACTGTCTGTTGATTAATGCTGTTAGCTTACCATTGCATACCTTATGGTAATACGTCTGGCCAACTTAATACTAATGATTTATGTATATGAGAGTACTAACGGGTTATCATAGACGCAATAGAAGTAATAAGTAACGTAAATTACGGGGTTTGGGAACGTTAGAAGTTAAGTTTAGGGATTAGCTCCGTTTCAACGCATAATCCTTATTCGTGCTAATGTGAATATCTTCCTTGGTTGTTTGCCGTAAGACTTTTTGTTTCAAACTTCTTTCATCAGATATGGTTTCTTTCACATTTTGCAAACTGAACATGCCACACCTCTCTATTTCTTTTCTTTGATATTTTTGAAAATGGAGTTGATATAAATCTTTTCCACCTTATATCAATTTTTGAGGGCAAAAATTTTTGTAAGGTGGGTAGGATATAACACCTGAGTTTTTAAAATTAAATTTTACGCTTTGAATTTAAAAAATAAAATTTAATTTAATTATAACTTATTCTATTATTTTAAATTATCTATCAGAAACTATATTGATAGTTACCGTCTAAATTAATTTTTATAAATATTATTATTATTATTTAGTTATATTTATTTGGCTAAAGCCATTAAGATTTGTATTATATTATTACAATATTATATTATTACTTGTTTATAACATGACACATGCTCTCTTTTTATATATAACCAAATGAAAGAATTAGAAATGTGGCTTATGTGCTCTTGTGCATATATATATACATACATATAATTGTTACACATGCCACTCTTAATTATTAATCAATGACACCTAATGAAGCATTAGCCACCACAAATTATCCATTCATTCCTATCAGCCTTATCACTTTCATTTCTTTACTCTCACCACCGAATTGAACTTGGCAAAAAAAAGAAGAAGAAAGAAAGGCCGAGAGAGAATGTGAGCTTTCATGGAAACCATAAGTTTTTAGCTTCAATTTCTTGAGATCCATAACTCCAATAAGAAAATCTAATCTGGTAAAAGTGTTCATATCTTCTTTTTCTACGCGTTGACGTCGTTTTTGTTCGGTGGAAGCTGACGGTAATATAGCTCCCCTTCCTCTTGAGTTCGGCCAATTGGAGTTCTAGGAGGCACAGACGATTTTTGACGTTTTTCTCTTCAGCAGCTCGGTCAGAAAGTTTTTCCGAAACTTTTGTTGATTTTGATTTCATACGGAGGTAGGGGATTTTGTTTTGAAATTAACTGTTTTTAAACTATGAATGCCATGGAAGTCTAGTGGGTATTTGTAAATAATTTATGATTGTTTGAAATGACTGAATGATGAGTTTGAGTTATGTTTGTGACTGAATTTGATGAATATGTATTTGATTTCTCGATTGAAAAGAGGTTGAAAATGGTTCAGTTGGGACCCGAAAAAGGGTGGCTAACCCCAAGTTTTAGGGGAAGTGCTGCCGAAATTTTATAAAAATCTGAGGTTTTATTTGAAAAGTTATTTTAAAAGATTTGGTTTTGGAAAATTAAATTATTTGAGATTTATTTAGTTGAGAAAAGGTGTATTCTATTTTTAAACTAGATTTATTAAGAAAAACATAATGTTTTAAATCCAATTTTGTAAGGAGAGATTTTGTTCTAAGTGTTGTTTTGAGCTTGGTTTTTTAAGAAAAGGAATCTCTGCCACAGGAGAGCAGAGAACAAAGATTAAAGGAATATATTAATTAATGAAGCATCTGCCACAGGAGAGCATATGTGACATTGTTTGGGCCTTAGTGCCAAATGTAAAGTGGGGACGCCCACTGGTGGACGAAATTGTGATCACATCAATGTAGTATTCTTTGTTGTTGTATGGAATCATTATTATGGCACTTATGTGTGGACACAACTCCGTTCAACTAACCAGCAAGTGTACTGGGTCGTCCAAGTAATACCTTACGTGAATAAGGGTCGATCCCACAGAGATTGTTGGTATGAAGCAAGCTATGGTCACCTTGTAAATCTCAGTTAGGCAGATTAAATGTTTATGGATTTCAAAAATTAATAATTAAACAGAAAATAAAATAAAATAGAAATACTTATGTAAATCAATAGTGGGAATTTCAGATAGGCGTATGGAGATGCTGTGCTCCTCTCGAATCTCTACTTTCTTCTTACATTCATCTTCTTACATTCATCCAATCCTTCTTACTCCTTTCCATGGCAAGCTGTATGTAGGGCATCACCGTTGTCAATGGCTACATCCCATCCTCTCAGTGAAAATGGTCCTATGCTCTGTCACAGCACGGCTAATCATCTGTAGGTTCTCAATCAGGTTGGAATAGAATCCTTTAATTCTTTTGCATCTGTCACTAACGCCCAGCCTTCAGGAGTTTGAAGCTCGTCACAGTCATTCAATCCCAGAATCCTACTTGGAATACCACAGACAAGGTTAGACTTTCCGGATCCCCATGAATGCCGCCATCTATCTAGCTTATACCACGAAGATTCTGTTGGGGAATCTAAGAGATATGCGCCCGGCCTAGAGTAGAACGGAAGTGGTTGTCAATCACGCGTGTTCATAGGTGAGAATGATGATGATTGTCATGGATCATCACATTCATCAAGTTAAAGTGCAACGTATATCTTGGAATAAGAATAAAAGAGAATTGAATGGAAAGTAATAGTAATTGTATTGAAACTTGAGGTACAGCAGAGCTCCACACCCTTAATCTATGGTGTGTAGAAACTCCACCGTTGAAAATACATAAGTGAAAGGTTCAGGCATGGCCGAATGGCA
>NC_029778.3:40988317-40988569 GCF_000817695.3 Arachis duranensis
ATGTACTTGGCGTTCAACGCCAAGTTACGTCATCAATTTCCGAATAAAGTATGAACTATTATATATTGCTGGAAAGCTCTGTAGCTCCAAAAAATCCATTTCGAGTGCAGGGAGGTCAGATTCCAACAGCATCAGCAGTCCTTTTTGTCAGCCTTTTTCAGTGTTTTGCTCAAGTCCCTCAATTTCAGCCAGAAATTGCCTGAAATCACAGAAAAACACACAAACTCATAGTAAAGTCCAGAAATGTGAATT
>NC_029778.3:40988827-40991647 GCF_000817695.3 Arachis duranensis
TTGGATGAGCGGGACTTGTAGCTTTTTGCTTCTGAACAGTTTTGGCATCTCACTTTTTCCTTTGAAGTTCAGAATGATTGGTTTCTCTAGGAACTTAGAATTTCAGATAGTGTTATTGATTCTCCTAGTTAAGTTTGTTGATTCTTGAACACAGCTACTTTTATGAGTCTTGGCCGTGGCCCTAAGCATTTTGTTTTCCAGTATTACCACCAGATACATAAATGCCACAGACACATAACTGGGTGAACCTTCTCAGATTGTGACTCAGCTTTGCTAGAGTCCCCCAGTTAGTGGTGTCCAGAGCTCTTAAGCACACTCTTTTGCCTTGGATCACGACTTTAACCACTCAGTCTCAAGCTTTTTACTTGGACCTGCATGCCACAAGCATATGGTTAGGGACAGCTTGATTTAGTCGCTTAGGCCTGGATTTATTTCCTTGGGCCCTCCTATCCATTGATGCTCAAAGCCTTGGATCCTTTTTACCCTTGCCTTTTGGTTTTAAGGGCTATTGGCTTTTTCTGCTTGCTTTTTCTTTTTCTTTCTATTTTTTTCGCCACTTTTCTTCTTCTTTTTTTTCGCAAGCCTTTGCTTTTTCACTGCTTTTTCTTGCTTCAAGAATCAATTTTATGATTTTTCAGATCATCAATAACATTTCTCTTTGTTCATCATTCTTTCAAGAGCCAACAATTTTAACATTCATAAACAACAAGATCAAAAATATGCACTGTTTAAGCATTCATTCAGAAAACAAAAAGTATTGCCACCACATCAATATAATTAAAGTAAATTCAAGGATAAATTCAAAATTCATGTACTTCTTGTTCTTTTGAATTAAAACATTTTTCATTTAAGAGAGGTGAAGGATTAATGGATTTTATTCATAGCCTTAAGACATGGTTACTACACACTAATGATCATGAAGTAGAGATAGAAAATATAGATAAACATACAACATAGAAACCGAAAAGCAGAAACAAATAAGAACAAGGAATGAATCCACCTTAGTGGCGTCTTCTTCTTGAAGGACCAACAATGTCCTTAAGCTCTTCTATGTCCCTTCCTTGCCTTTGTTGCTCCTCCCTCATTACTCTTTGATCTTCTCTTATTTCATGGGGAATGATGGAGTGCTCATGATGTTCCACCCTTAATTGTTCCACATTGTGGCTCAAATCTTCTAAGGAGGTGTTGAGTTGCTCCCAATAGTTATTGGGAGGAAAGTGCATCCCTTGAGGCATCTCAGGGATTTCTTGATGATGAGCTTCCTCATGCATCTCTTGAGAACCGTGAAGGGTCTCTCTTGCTTGCTCCATCCTCTTCTTGGTGATGGGCTTATCTCTTGTTTGCTCTATCCTTTTCTTAGTGATGGGCTTGTCCTCCTCAATGGGGATGTCTCCTTCTATGATAACTCCAGCTGAGTAACATAGATGGCAAATAAGGTGAGGAAAAGCTAGCCTTGCCATGGTGGAGGGTTTGTCAGCTATTTTGTAGATTTCATTGGAGATGACCTCATGAACTTCTACTTCCTCTCCAATCATGATGCTATGAATCATGATGGCTCGATCCACAGTAACTTCAGATCGGTTGCTAGTAGGAATGAGAGAGCGTTGGATGAACTCTAACCATCCTCTAGCCATGGGTTTGAGGTCAAGCCTTCTCAGTTGAACTGGCTCTTCGGATCTCATGTCGGATCTCCGGATACTCATTTTTCTTGAGCTTGAAAGGGACCTCAGGGATCACCTTCTTCTTTGCCACAACATCATAGAAGTGGTCTTGATGGCTCTTGGAGATGAATCTTTCCATCTCCCATGACTCGGAGGTGGAAGCTTTTGTCTTCCTTTTCCCTTTTCTAGAGGATTCTCCGGCCTTAGGTGCCATTGATGGTAGTGAAAAACAAAAAAGATTGTGCTTTGACCACACCATACTTAAAATATTGCTCGTCATCGAGCAAGAGAAGAAATAAGAGAAGAAGAAGAAGAAGAGAATATGGTAGAGAGAGAGAGATGGAGGTTCGGCCAAGGTGAAGAAGAGGGGGTTGTGTTGTGTGAAAATGAAGTAGAATGGAAGGGTATATATAGGGAGAGGGGAGAGTGAAGTTTCGGCCATATAGGGTGGGAATGGGTGGGAAAATGTTTTTGAATTTTTGAAGGTAGGTGGGGTTTATGGGGAAGAGTGGATGGATGTGAGTGAGGAAAGGGGTGATTGGGAAGAGGGATTGAGGTGATTGGTGAAGGGTTTTGGGAAGTGTGACATCGGGAAGAGTAAAATAGGATTAGGAGGTAAGGTGGGAATATGTTAGGTGGGGATCCTGTGGGGTCCACAGATCCTGAGGTGTCAAGGAATTCCATCCCTGCACCAAATAGGCATGTAAAATGCCTTTGCACACCATTCTGGCGTGTAAACGCCGAGTGGTGCACATTCTGGGCGTTCAACGCACGCCGAGTGGTGCACGTTCTGGGCGTTCAACGCCCATGTAAAGCATGTTTCTGGCGTTGAACGCCAGTTTCATGCTTGTTACAGGCGTTCAGCACCAGCTTTTTCCTCTAGGCACATTCCTGGTGTTCAGCGCCAGAATGTTGCTTGTTTCTGGCGTTCAGCGCCAGATTCATGCTCTGTTCTGGCGTTGAACGCCAGCCTGTGCTTCCTCTAGGGTGCGAATTTTTTTCTACTGTTTTTTAATTTTTTATGATTTTTTTCGTGACTCCACATGATCATGTACCTAATAAAACACAAAATAACAATAAAATAAGAATTAGATAAATAAAATTGGGTTACCTCCCAACAAGCGCTTCTTTAATGTCAATAGCTTGACAGTGGCTCTCA